>NC_136990.1:529774-564774 GCF_032717465.1 Coenobita brevimanus
AAGTCTTTCTCAAAATTCATCACCAAATTAAGCACCAAAAATGAATTATATTGAAAATCTAAAAATCTATAGTAAGCTGACGGGCATCACTGAATAAGTAAATAGATATATAAATAAAATAACATGACATTTAAACTTTGGCAAATTTACTGGCTCGAACGCGTATCACTGCTTCAAGTCGGGAGGCCTTTACCGTGATGTCTTATTTCTTGTTGATGCCAGACGATATATATTGGGCGTAGGACAGCACCCAAGTAGTCACGGAATTACTGATGCCGGAATCTAACCTACTAGATCGAAAAGTCTCTCCGAAGCTGAGTAGAGTCACAAGGAAATCGAAAGCATAAAATGTAAGAAACGCGACCATGGTAAGAAGGTTGATAGCGATAATAGTCCGGTGGCCGTAGTAGTAGTAGTAGTTGTTGTTGTTGTTGTTTTGTTGATGACGGTGTTGTTGTTGTTGTTGCTGTTGTTGTAGCCCCAAGTTCCTCTGAAACATGAACCCAGTGGACTGCAGGTTGAAGCTCCCCCCTTCTTGCAGTCCACCATCCTCCTTTTGGGGACAGGGGGCGAAATGGTGAACGTTTGCATCACCATGCAGTGGAGCAGCTCATTTATATGGATGCCACCACGTGAAGGCGTCCCTCTCTAGTAGCAGTGTGTGTAACGAGAGTAAAATGAAAGACACGCCACCGCAGTGAAGGGGCAACGCGCTCAAAACAATCACTGCCATCATCATCATCAACAATCCTTCTTGTTTTGATTGATTGTGATGCCCCGACCATTGAGATAACGATGGTGATGGTGGTGGTAATGGAGGGGAAGTGGAGATAAATGACTGGAGAGGCGGAGAGAGAGAGGGAGGGAGAGGAGGGAGACAGAGGAGGAGGGAAAAGAGAGGGAGAGAGGGACAACGGAAAGGATAAGGGGGGCAAGGGGAGAACCGAGGGGAGGCGGAAGGATAAAAGGGAGAAGGAGAGGAACAGTTAAAGGGAGGGAAAGGGGGAAAGGGAGGAGGGAAAGGGAAGGGAGGGGGGGATAAGGGAAAGGAGAAGGAGAGTGATGAGAGAGGCGAGGGGAGGAGGAAAGTTAATGGGGGAAAAACAGAAAATAAGGGAGGGGAAAGTGGACCGGGGAGGGGAAGGGAGGGGTGAGAGGGGAAGAGAGATAGCTGGGAAGTGTGAGAGAGGGAGGGGAAAGGGAGGAGAGACTGGGGAGAGGAAAAAATTATGCGTCTGGGAGAGTTAGTAGAGTTATAGGAGTCAGATTAAAACAAATTCACAATTTTTGCCAGAAGGGGTGATTGATGATGATATTTACAAGGCAGTGCTGGCGCGGGCGCATGCACACACACACACACACACACACACACACACACACACACACACACACACACACACACACACACACACACACACTAATTAACCCCTTGCCTCCCAGAGTTCCTGTGAGAGGGATTTTGCTGGAAGGGTGCTGGGCGTACCGCCCTCCGCCTGTCGACTCATAGTCGCGAAGCTCCTGGGTCCCTACCCCAGGGTTCCCTTCTTTATTACACACCGTCTTTAATGTTGGCAGGTTCGTCACGTGTGAAAAAATTAATTCAGCTTTTCTTAACTGCCTCCTTACCGTAACAAGAAGCATCTGACCTGGATCTGGTAAATTTGTGAGTGACATTTGTTTCAGATTATGGCTATCTGTTCTGTGTGGCACGGTTAACCCTGTCTGTAGAAAATTTTCTTCTGCATGATTGGTGCCACACAGCTATGTGAGCTGTAAGTGACCTTGTAATTCACGCGTTATAGCATCACTTAATCTAGACAGATTCACAGAGAATATATCTGGTACTGCAAATATTCATACAAACTGAATTAGAGTTTCTGAAAACAATGTAAACTGAGATTCACCGTTTTTCCAGGCTTTTGGGAAGCAAATGATCTGGTTAATGACTCGCTTCTTTTATCCAAATGCCACAGTGTGTCCAGTCACTTTTGTCTTCAGAGCAGGTTGCCATGATTGAACCTTACATCTACCCTAGCGAAACATCACCACCTTGTTAACATGTGCATGCACCATTACCACCTTGTTAACACCTGCGTACACCATACACCATCACTACCTTGTTAACACCTGCATGCACCATTACCACCTTGTTAACACCTGCGTACACCATACACCATCACCACCTTGTTAACACCTGCATGCACCATTACCACCTTATTAACACCTGCATGCACCATTACCACCTTGTTAACACCTGCATGCACCATCACCACCTTGTTAACACCTGCATGCACCATCACCACCTTGTTAACACCTGCGTGCACCATCATCACCTTGTTAACACCTGCATGCACCATCACCACCTTGTTAACACCTGCATGCACCATTACCACCTTGTTAACACCTGCATGCACCATTACCACCTTGTTAACACCTGCATGCACCATCATCACCTTGTTAACACCTGCATGCACCATTACCACCTTGTTAACACCTGCATGCACCATACACCATCACCATCTTGTTAACACCTGCATGCACCATTACCACCTTTTTAACACCTGCATGCACCATCACCACCTTGTTAACACCTGCATGCACTATCACCATCTTGTTAACACCTGCATGCACCATCACCACCTTGTTAACATCTGCATGCACCATCACCACCTTGTTAACACCTGCATGCACCATCACCACCTTGTTAACATCTGCATGCACCATCACCACCTTGTTAACACCTGCATGCACCATCACCACCTTGTTAACATCTGCATGCACCATCACCACCTTGTTAACACCTGCATGCACCATCACCACCTTGTTAACACCTGCATGCACCATCACCACCTTGTTAACACCTGCATGCACCATCACCACCTTGTTAACACCTGCATGCACCATCACCACCTTGTTAACACCTGCATGCACCATCACCACCTTGTTAACATCTGCATGCACCATCATCATCTTGTTAACATCTGCATGCACCATCACCAAAAACTCCATCCTGAAATAAAATAAAAGACAGTCTTAATTCATCTAATAGAGAACAGGCATATGACATGGTGTTAATTCCACATCCACTGTACTAAACCATCACCACCTCGTATACATGCTGCACCATCACCAGATAAACAGCCATGAAAATTTAAAAAGAAAAATATCAGTTTAACATTGTTGAATGTAGAATATACATAGAGAATGGTATTAACTGTACATCATCTATGCAAAACAATAAAAAACACCGGAAAAGCAAGTTTGAAAAAAATAAATAAATCAGTTTAGCTCCATGAAGTGTTTGTCATAATTTGTATGTGAGTGTTGGTGCCGAGAATCAGTAAAAGTTCAAATATATGCTGTGTTCCCCCCCCCCCGCCACAATAGAGATACCTTTCGTCCCTCTTCCTTTTCTAATATAGAACAACTGGGTCAAGTTTCATGCTTTTCACAGAAGGTGCGCGATTGGTCTGACATATCAGACTAAGACCCCCCACTAAACATCGCCACTCTCTGCATAAATAACACACAAAAATATAATAACTAACCATATCCAAAAATAAATCACAAACGAAGAGGTGTTAGGGAACTTCCTTAAGTGATGAGATTACAAAAGATATTGATCGGCCATATACAAAAATAAATCGATTGGAAAAAGGTGTTTGAGAGCTTTATTTACTGATGAAAATACAAGAGGATACTAACCACTCATATCCAAAAATAAATCGCTAAGGGAAAGATGTTAGGGAGCTTCCTTACCCGAGAAGAACCCGGGTCTCCAGAGTTCTGCCACGCGTGTCTGGGTCAAAAGAATCCATTAAAACTTTACCCTTGACTCTGGTGTAATGGAAATCAGTGGACATGCCTGCTGGTCTGTCCCAAATGTGTCCGGGAGGCTGGGAGAGACGTGGAGTGTGCTGGTGGAGAGAATGGAGAGGTGGAGGAGAAGGAGGGAGGTAATGGAGAGAGGAGGTGCAGGAGGAGGAGGGTGGTAATGGAGAGGTGGAGGAGAAGGAGGGAGGTAATGGAGAGTAGGTGGAGGAGAAGGAGGGAGGTAATGGAGAGAGGAGGTGGAGGAGAAGGAGGGAGGTAATGGAGAGGTGGAGGAGAAGGAGGGAGGTAATGAAGAGGAGGTGGAGGAGAAGGAAGGAAAGTAATGGAGAGGAGGTGGAGAGGAAGGAGGGAGGTAATGGAGAGGAGGTGGAGGAGAAGGGGGCGGTATTTTCGCCAGCTAAGGACATCTGCTATACCCCTTTCCCTCTAACTTGGCCTAAAACTGCCCCGTCCCCGTGTTAAATGCAGAGATGTAACAATAGGTCATGGTTAGAATATGATGCCAGTCACGAAGAAGTGCTATGGGAAGGATGTAGAGCCGTAGTATTGTCTTTTTCTGCCACTGAGCTACGTGAAATAAGCTGCCAAAGGACGAAAATCTGGGCCAAGTTAAGGTGACAGGAGTATAGTCACGAAGAAGTGCTTTGGGAAGGATGTAGAGCCGTAGTATTGTCTTTTTCTGCCACTGAGCTACGTGAAATAAGCTGCCAAAGGACGAAAATCTGGGCCAAGTTAAGGTGAAAGGAGTATAGTCACGAAGAAGTGCTATGGGAAGGATGTAGAGCCGTAGTATTGTCTTTTTCTGCCACTGAGCTACGTGAAATAAGCTGCCAAAGGACGAAAATCTGGGCCAAGTTAAGGTGAAAGGAGTATAGCAGTTCTTCCTATCCTTCTTTCATTATTCTTTCCTGTTTAATTCCCGTTTCATTCCTGTTTATTTCCTGTTTCTTTCCTGTTTCTTTCCTGTTTCTTTCCTGTTTCTTTCCTGTTTTTTTCCTGTTTATTTCTTGGTTATTTCCTGTTTCTTTCCTGTTTATATCTTGGTTACTTCCTGTTTCTTTCCTGTTTATTTCTTGGTTAAATCCTGTTTCTTTCCTGTTTCTTTCCTGGGTTATTTCCTGTTTTTTTCGTTTTATTTCCTGTTTATTTCCAGCTTATTTTCTGTGTATTCTCTGTTTCTTTTGTGTTTTTTTTTGTTTCCTGTTTCTTTCCTGTTTTTTTTCTGTTTCTTTCCTGTTTCTTTCCTGTTTCTTTCCTCTTTATTTCTATGTGATACGTTGATTTATCATTTATTTTCATTTACACAATCTGTTCCAATAGTTCAGAGCCACACATACCATTCAAGAAATAAGTGAAGTGTAATAGGCAAAATAAATCGCTACGGAACAGGTGTTGAGAGGCCTTCTAACCCGACTGGAATGCGAGCCAGAGAGGAGAGGTGCTGGGTGGAGGTGTAAGGAGAGGGTTAATTTTTCCCATATAATATCGTCCTATTTATTATATTTTCAACACTGCCAGACAATATTTACTGTGTTTATATGATACATTTTTAGAACTGAAGGTGTTAGACATAGGCCTGTATTCCCGTCAGGTATGCAAGCTCCCTAACACCTTTTCCCAAGCAACTTATTTTTCTTATTACACCTTACTCTTCATCTCCATATGACATAAAGCATTGTAATATCTCCATACCCTGCATAGATAAGGTGCAAAAGGATATTAACCAGCCATATCCAAAAATAAATAGCTTAGGAAGAGGTGTTAGGGAGCTTCCTTAACTGACGAGAATACGAGCCATAGCTTTCATTAACCTATTTATTAATTAGGGTGCAGGTGGTGGTGGCAGGTGCGTTAGGTTGTGTGTGTGTGTGTGTGTGTGTGTGTGTGTGTGTGTATGTGAGCTTACTGGAATGTGTGGAATGTGTTGTGTGTAAACGTGTAGATAGTTTGTGTGTGTGTGTGTGTGTGTGTGGATACTACCGGTTTAATTACACTATAAGCATCAAAGGGAGTAATATCAATACTGCACAGTTATTAACTAGAGAGAACGTTGTATGCAAATGGAAATATAATATCGCTTAATAACGAAATATGAGAATTGGTCACCTCTCTCTCTCTCTCTCTCTCTCTCTCTCTCTCTCTCTCTCTCTCTCTACGACACATAACCCTTATATAAATACTCACACTTCGTTCCTTCATGATAGTTACTCTGTTGACAAGTAATATCGTTCGTTTTTACTCGAAAGATTATGATATCCGTACACAATATTCTGGATGACGTGGCTGATTCAGACAGATGGAAATGCGGTGTTTCAGAAGTCATCGTTCACTGTCCTCTTATTTATCGTTCAATTGAGTTTCTTTATATACTGGTAGCCGCGAAACTGTTCAGATAGACCCCAAATATCTTCACCAAGTCGAACGAATACATAAGGGAAATATTGAACCATCTGAAACACTCACTACTCGAGGTAAGGTTTTCACTGTATTTCGCCTGTGTTTAAATTTTCTTCAGAAGGAACTGGGGAAAATAGTTGTTTCTTTGGCTATACACGGGTCCAAAATTTAGTATTAACTCTGTGCAGGGAGGACTTTGTGTTTAATGAATGGAGAGAGAGAGAGAGAGAGAGAGAGAGAGAGAGAATGTCCAGGATAAGTGGTAATGGAGAGAGGCATTTAAGCGAATGTAAGGCTAGGTAACTATACTCCTTTTACTCTAACTTGGCCTAAATCTGCCATCTCTTCATCTTTAATTCTGAGTTGTAACAATAGATTAACACTCGAGTATGATGCTAGTCACGAAGAAGTGCCATGGGAAGGACGTAGAGCCATAGTATTGCCTTATTTTGCCATTGAGCTACGTGCAATAAACTGCAAAAGGAGGAAAATTTGGGCCAAGTTATTGTTAAAGAACTACAGACAGAATGAATATATGTAACAAGCTTAGTCAGAGGAGAGGGGTGTAAGGAGGAGGAGACCAAGGATGAGATGGAAGGATGCTTTGGAGAGAGATATATTAGAAAGGGGTGAGTTGGAGGAAGGTGGGTGTGTGTGTGTGTGTGTGTGTGTGTGTGTAGAAAGATAGCTGTCACCTCAATGAAAGGAAACTGAGAGGAAGAAACAGGATGAGAGAAAGGGAGTTGAGACACCTTTGGGTAAGAGAGGGTTAAGAGAAAAGAGGAGGGCAGAGGAGGACAAACAGGAAGAAGGAGCGAGTGGAGGAGACAGTAGAGAGTAGAGGGAGGAGGGGAGATGGGGAGGGAGGAGAGAAGGTGTACAGACAGGATGGAAGGAGGTGGTTAAGGAAGGGAAAAGGAGAGAGATTAGAGGGGGTGTAGTGGGAAAGGGAAGACTGTAAGAAAGGGAAAGACGGTAGAAGGATAGAGAAGGGAAGGATTAGAGAGGAGAAGGTAAAATGGAGAGAAGGGATGAAGGCACAAGAAGAGGTAGAGAGAGGTGGAACCATTAAGAGAGGAAGAGAGAAAGAGGTAAGGGGGTGAGAGGATCCAGGGAGACGGGGAGAGGGTAGGGAGGGAGAGAGAAGGGGAGAGCGGGTCCACACACCAACATCAACAGCTCAGTTAGTAAGAGAATGTCACCTGAGTCTGGCGTGGAGGAGTGAGTGGTGGTGGGGAGAGAAGGAGGGTCGTATTAACAAACTTTCCTGTGCTTCAGCTGTGTATATGACTGTTTATATTTATCTTTGCCTTCACTTACGCAGCCACTAAACATTTTACCAGCAGTGTGGAGTAAATATTAACCCCGTTGCTCCCAGAGGTCCTATGCCAGGGATTATGCTGGAAAGGTGCTAGGCGTACTGCCTTCCGCCTCTCTGCTCATAGTCGCGAAGCTTATTAGGTCCCTACCCCGGGGTTCCCTTCCTTATTAATTTTGAAAATGCCCAGTTTCGTCCCACACTGAGGACACGGGGCGCAAAGGGGTTATGATAAAATACACACACACACACACACACACACACACACACACACACACACACAATCATGATGTGAAGCCTAGTTATCTGCAGTGGTGACTTGCTCTCCATAGAGAATTGGTGAGGATCCTTTATAAATACGGGTCAAAAACATCACAGGCGGACTAAAGGAATGGTAAACTAGTAGACTTCTCAGCTAATAGATGCGACATCGATCCCACGGTGGAACGGAAGAGAGTTTGGAGATTTGACTTGCGTTCTGAAAATTTACAGATCTTTGAGCGCAAACTTTTCTTCTCTCTTCTCCTCTACTCTCTTCCTTCTCCCTGCATGCTCTCATCCCTTTCTCTTCTCTTCTCTTAATGTTTCCACTACTTTATCTGTTCTCCCTATGCCTCTCCTCTTTCTCTCCCTTTTCCCTTCCCTTCTTTATCCTTCTACTCTTTTTCCCTTTCTATCCTCTGCTGCATCCCTCTGTCCCTTCCACCCCCTCTACTCGCTCTCTCTCCTTTTGCCTTCCTCACCTATCTCCTTCCGTCCTGCCCATATACCCCCTCTTCCTTCACCCCATCTCCCCTCCTCCATCTTTACTCTACTCTCTCCTCCACTAGCTCCTTGCTACAAAAACACTCCTGCTATTATCATCACACCTTTACTGAATGTGACAACCTTAGCATATATTCAGTATGGACGGTGGGTATTAGCAGCCAAGCGGTGACACGCTACAATGTCCTTCATGGGATGTGTAAGGGGCTGATGGTATCCAGGGAGAGGAGTGTGTAGTCAGTGTGTGGTAACGTGTGTACAGAAAACCGATAAAAACAGCTGAAGTCAGAGGTTACAAAATGAAAGAGTACGATTTACGGTAAACAGATTAGGTGATGGTGTAGTGTATGGTGTGGAGTGAAGGCCTGTGGACTTGGATCCTGGCTTCAGTCTAACTGTGGCAAGGGAGTCAGTGAGGTAGAGGCAGGATCTGGGAACTTATGTGTGTAGTACTGTTTGATCCGTATCACTGGCCATGCAGCTCTAAGGTCTCCCACGGTCCCACCTTCTCTCTCTCCCTGGGTGGGGATCCTGCCTCACCTCACATTAAGGTGGGGAGAAGGGCTAGTAGTAGTAGTTACAAGCCCAGGCTCATCTGAACGTGAACCAGGTGGACTGCAGGCCGAAGTTGACCTTCTTCCAGTCCATTATTATCCTTTGAGGGGATAGGAAAGGGACTCAGGGACGTCTGTATAATCGGGCAACTCCACCGTGCTGTCATGTAGGTGCCATCACGTGAAGGCGTCCCTCTCTAGCACCAATAAAGGTCATAGTGGTGATTGTGATCATTGTGATATGGCCGCGTTCACACTATGGCCACACTGACACGCCGTAAAAGCACCGCCACCACCACCATAACACCAGGTCTGAATGTACTATCCCTATCGTATCACAGCAGGGACGGTGGGCAACAGTGCTGGAATGGTAAACGCTGGAGGGTTGTTATGGATCAGGCCTTCGGTGTGGTGTGGTGGTGGAATATTGTGCCTCGGATGTGAGGGTTCTGGCCCAGATCTAGAATTAAATGCATATAAATACCACGAGGAAGTATGCAAGGAAACTGTGTGAACTACAGAGAGATGCTGTCAAATGTGTTTATAAATATCTGAAGGGAGAAGAGGGTTGTTACGGAAACCACTGTTGGCTGGATTCACACAAGACCATCTACTGATTAAATACTTGGTGTCCCTGACTGAAACAAGTAGATCAGTACGTTCAGTTAAGAATAAAATCAGCAAGGTTATAATTATCAGCATCTTACTGAATACTCACACTCATACATATCATTTCCCTCTCTCAGCAAAATAAAGCGTCAGTCAGCAATGATCAAGACTCATATACATACAAAAAAATCAATTTGCACACACACACACACACACACACACACACACACACACACACACACACACACACACACACAGACACACACACACACACACACACACACACACACACAGTCTCAAGGAATTCAGTAAAACTCCATAAAATTACCTCTCTCTTCCTCTCTCTCTCTCTCTCTCTCTCTCTCTCTCTCTCTCATGTGTGCCAGGACTGGCAGACGTCCACAAACTTGTAAAAGAAAATCGTGAAAAACTTTGTAGTGCTGGGAAGGGTTAATTGCAGACCCGAGAGGTGATTAAGGAGTGTAATTAGCGAGGCTCCTTACACCTGACTGCTTCACAAGATGGTGAAGGAGGAAGAAGAAAAGGAGGAGGAGGAGGAGGAGGAGGAAGAGAAGAAGTAGGAGGTGGTGGAGGAGAAAGAAAAGGAGGAGGAGGAGGAAGACGAGAAGAAGAAGAAGGAGGAGGAGGTGGAAGAGGAGGAGGAAGACAAGAAGAAGAAGTAGTAGTAGTAGTAGTAGAAGGAAGAGGAGGAGGAGGAAGGGAGGGAGTAGGAGAAACAAATAAAGAGAAAGGGAGCATGTAAGAGGAGGAAGGAGGGAAGATGAACGAAGGGAGTAGAGGAGGGAGGAGGAAAAGGGAAGGGAAGAGTGAGCATAAATAGATACATAAGGAGACAAAATAAAGAGTTGAGAAAGGAAAGAGGAAGAGAGGAGAAGGGGGACATGTAGAGGATGGAACAGAAAGGGAGAAGAGGGGGGCAGGGAACATGGAAGAAGGTCTGATACGTACTCGTAGCTATCCTAGTTATTTCAAGGTGAGAATAGGGGTCAAGATGATGATGAATGAGGAAAGACGTGTCTGCATGAAAAGCAGCTTACATGTGTTGTCGTCTATGACACTTTCCACATTGAATCTCCTCAAACGTGCATCTCCAAACAAACGCTGCAAATCTCAGCCTGCAAACACAGATAAAACACATCACACTGAGGGAAAACATTTATGAACATGGGTGCTCAAACAAAACAATACATGAATTTCCTATGATAATTAAAATAGTTCAAAGATTCCATAACGCCTGGCATTTTATGGATATTCCCAGCCTGTGTAGAGTCTGAGGAGGTTGACAGGAACTTCAAAGATTCAGTGCTCTATATCTTGAACCTTCTTTCACCCCAGAGTCCAGCAGTTTCCTCTCATCGGTGGGGAAGTTAATCACTGTGATAAGCAAGTGTGTTTTTAGGACTTTACATCTCTCCTATCACAAGTGTTGAAGTGGAAAACTTGATAATGTTCCAGTCTAGAAGAGATCATCTGGAGTTTTCATGTCCTAAAGGATGACTAAAGCATCACCTAACCTAACCAGACCCACCTAATCTAGTGTACCAAATCTAATCGAGCCTAACCTAACACAACCTCAACCCACCCAACCTGACCTCACCTAACCTAACCTCACCTCACCTCACCTATGCAAATCAGACTCACCTAACCAGAAGTACAAAATATAACCTAACCTACCCTAACGTACCCTCACCTCACCTAACCTAACCAGACCCACCTAACCTCAAGCTATAAATCTAATCTAGCTTAACCTACCGTCATCTCAGCTCACCCATCGTCCTGGCTGGTCAGTCTTGGGAAGTAACTTGCTCTAGAACACTAATATTGGCCCTGCAACTCTGGCCAATAATTCTCTCTCGCGGGAATATTGAACATTATGCCTGGCAGGTTAATACTGGACGGCAGTGAGGAATATTTTTAGGTTCTTTGATCCGAGGACGTATTTATAGATATGTCAAATTTTGCTTTACCCCTTAAACTTTACCTTGGCCTAAAATTGCCTTCTCTCCACCTTTAATACTGAGTTCTATCAACAGAATACCACTGGAATATGATGCTAGTCACGAAGAAGTCCTGTTAGAGGAACATAGGACCGTAGCATTGTCTTGTTCCAGGATTCTAACTTGGCCTAAAACTGTCGTTCCTCCATCCTGAACACTGGGTTCTAACAATAGATAAATAGTTGAATATGGTGCTAGTCACGAAGAAGTGCTATTAAAAGTATGAAGGACCACAGCATTGTCTTGTTCTGCCAATGAGCTACATGGGTTAAGCTGCAAAAAGACGAAAATCTTGGCCAAGTTAAGGTGAAAGGAGTATAGTTCAACCTTTTTTATTCAACTCAGGAGATCCCGCAGGTAGTAAAGGGATTAAGAAAGTCAATATCTAACCCTTCAAGGCGTCTCCCTCACCTGATTAAGATGGTGTGGCAGCATCAATAAATAATCAATAGGTCATTACGTTAAGGGAGTTACTACTGAATAGAATCAGGGAGACCTCACCAGCGAAGGCCTGTTGTGTGGTGTTAAGATGGCAGTGGAAGATTTGTTACACACACACACACACACACACACACACACACACACACACACACACACACACACACACACACACATGTCATAAAGACTTTGTAGTTAATTGTAGAGAAGTATATGTTAGACTTGTGGTCGAGCGGCTTTTATATCTTGTAGTAGTTTCCCCACCAGATGTCATGTAGTGACGGGAGAGGTAAAGAATAGTATGGGACTATCTTTATTTGTCTTGGAAATATTAAACAGGTATAATAGTATAAGTCCTGGGTAGCTACCTCCCTGTCTCGCTATCTCTCTCTCTCTCTCTGTTCTCAAGCTAATCTCCGTCTCGACCTCTCTATAGGGTCGCTTGTCTCCTTCTAAACTCTCTTTCCTCACATCTCGTGTAGTAGGGTGTGTGTGTCACGTATCTTCCTCGTGGCAACAGAACTTTCTCACGAGAGGACTGCTGACAGCTAACTGAATCATCTTACTGGCCGCTGTCGTCAGCTTTCCCCGTGTAAGCGTTTAGCGCTGCTCGCTTCTCGCAAACACAACACCTTCTCATCGTTTGACTTCCTGCTTCTATCTGTCTCTCTATCTATCTATTTATTATGTAGTCCTATATTTGCTCGGCCGCGCGAAAATGACGTACCATCGACATTTAATAGTTATAATATATTAATACATACTACATACACATTATAATGAACTTATAAGCTAATTAAGTGAAATACATAATATTGTAAAGTAACATAATTGTATGAATATTGTATACATATATTATGCATAGTAAATAGTGATTATTCAGTAATATTACATTTTAAATAAGTTGAATACATATTGGAATAAATGCATTAAAGTAAATTATTTAACTGTAATACAGTATGTACTTGGGTTATTATAGTGAAATGCATACATGCAAGAATAAAAATAGTTTAAAATTAAGAATATTGTAAGAGTTACTAATATTTCATTTAAAGATAATGGTACTGGTCTGCCATATATGGGTCATTCTTCTTTGTGTTATTATTATTATTATTATTATTTTTTTTTTTATATATATAATTAATACTATATACAAAATATATACACTTCATTCAGGGTGGTTAACTGTGATGTTAACTCTCCCCCCACTAAACAATGACTCCAAATTAGCAATTCTTGCATGCATTCTGTGCATGGCCAACAGCAATACTGCAACCACAATGCAGATAATTATGAAGACAGAAGGTGCTTGGCTATACACATAATATGGGTTGAACATACTCAAACTCAAATCTTCCCAGGGCTTCATTGTTTCATTGATCAGCTGCATAGTTTCAAACTTAGGTGAAGTCAGCTTAATACTTGTGCTCATGTTTAAGTCCATATCAGGCAGTGGGTGGAAATGTTTGTGTGTATGATTGAGGATGGCGTAGTGATTGATGGTGGAAAAAGTAGACATGGATGGTGTAAATACCGCACAGTAGTCTGGTGCTATGTATAATCCTGAGGCTGATGTATGAGATGGTGGTATATCTGGACAGACTATGTAAACTGATGTGTTATGAGGGAAATAAAAAAACTGCGAGTGTCCAATGCGTTGATGGTGTACAAGTTTATCTGGAGCAAAAGTGAAGTTGCAATGATGATGAATATTGTTATTGCTGATGATAGCCATTTCACAAGGGACCGTATCAGTAGGCTGAAACGTGAAAATGTACGCAGGACAAAGATGAACAGCATGTAAGGATGTGCGGCACTTTCGCTCAATCGTTGACTCACTTGCGAAAGTGACAGTGTCTCGTCTCTTGGAGACCATGATGAGTTCGGTGTCTGTGTTGATGTTGATGATGACTAAAGTGTTGTTGTTTCTATAGGGGAAGGGGTGTATTTGGTATACTGTGAACAGGTCTTCCGTGATGAATGGTACATGAACTATCACTGATGTTGGTGTTAGTGTTGCTTCCAAGTACGGGTAATATTGCATAAATTCCCTACTGCGGAACAATGGCTTCAATTTATGTGTATGTATGCCTTGACTAACTATCTGACGTAGCTCATGAACTGGGAGTAAGTCATTTGTGATCTTGCCATCACCAGCATTCGAAATTCCTTGCATAAGTGCCCTGAAATGATCTCTAGTGTTCTCTAATTGTAGTAGAATCGTGTCAATATGTTCTGTGATGATGGAGAAGTGCTGGAAAAGGGTAACGTTACCCTCCAAGTTATTTATTTTATCTATACTCTCGAGAGCTACGTTTTCTGCTTGTTTCAGATTTTTCACAATTGTTTTCATTGCTGAGTTCTGTCCTGTGATGAATTTATCTTGGTATGTTAGTACCTGAGCTATCTTATTAAATTTTTTGTTTATTTCTTTAAGGTCATCCTCTGTAGCCAATCCAAAGATGTTCCCAAGAATTGCGCCGCCCAGATCGAACAAACCGCGCTTTTGGCGAGTACGTGTGATGTTGTTCCTGTCGCTCAGCACCTCTGTTCCAGAAGATGGGAGATCTTGGATCATGACGAGCATAGTTGACTTCGCCTGTTCTAGTTTCCATTTCGCTAACTTCACCATTTCATCCACTTCCTTGGTGATATGTGATTGTGAAACATAATTCCCTATCTTGAAGTCCAGAGTTCGCATCGGCGTCGCAAGTCTTTCTATATAAGTAGGTAAGTCATACAAGTAATCTAGACTTATTTCAGTACTCATGACATCCTTGACGATTGTAGTCGTGGCCGTTGGAGCTATGAGGCATCCTTGTCGTACTATATGCTTGGGGTCTAGGTGCGCATATACTCTTACTATGTATAGGAGAATCCATAGCATAAGTCCCTTCATCGTAACCTACCGAAAAAAAAAATCTATTAATTTCCTATAAAGCTGTGGTTGATGATAGTGATGATGTGCGTTACGGTTGGCTGTTATTTCATTTATAGAAGGAGTTTAAATCGATATTTAATTCTCGTAAATGATGTACTGTAGATTTCATTGGAATAGTTGCACCTATGTTCGATTGTTTGGTATATGACCTTAATTTCTTTTTGTAATCATTGTTGTGTTCTTGCTTGGTTTCTTGAGGTACGTTCACCTGTTCGGTTGTATCCGAGGCTGAATAATTATGTGATAATTCCCTTGAAACTCGTTTTAAATGGTCAATATGAACTTGTTTTTCCTCGCCACTTGAAAGTGACTTAATTAAAACTTTGTTTGCCTTTATGTTAATTACTCTGTATGGGCCCTCAAATTTAGGGGATAATTTATTGTCTCTCGTATGAATGACACCGTAAACAATGTCTCCTAAGCTGATAGGTGAATCCTTTGCCTTTTTGTTAAATGCCTCCGTCATTTCTTCCTTGGACATCGTTAATTGTTTTTGCACTCTTTTGTGAATGTCCTGGAATTCACGTAAACGGAGTTTAGAGTAATCATCGTAATTGTATATAGGCATGCTGTCACCTTCTAGGAGCTCATATGGTAATTTTTTATCTGTGCCATATATAATGAAATGTGGTGTGTCACCAATGGATTTATTTATAGACCCATTAATGGAGGCCTCTACTCTGGGAATCCAATCATCCCAGCTTGCATAATTTTCACTGAGAATGTGTCGTAGAACATCTAATACCTTTTTATTTTGTCTCTCTACCAACCCATTCGATGCTGGGTGATAGGCCAAAACGTTAACCTTTTTAATGTTGTATTGTTTACATATTTCTTGTAAGATCTCAGAATTAAATTCTCCTCCATTATCACTTATTAGTACCTTAGGGGTAGTAAAGCGACATATTACATTATCTGTTATTGCCTTTGCTACTGTCTCTGCTGTCTTATCTTTAATTGGAGCTAAAATGACATAACGGGAAAAATGATCCGTTGCTACGAATAAGTATAGGTTATTATTGTATGATAATGGCATCTTGAGTAAATCAACAGCGACAACGTCCCATGGCTGATGTGGTACTGGGTAATTACCCATCGGTGCAGGTGTGATTGGGTATCCTTTGTGTTTCGCACATGATTCGCATCTGTCTATATGATTGTGTATATCTCTTCGTAATGAAGGCCAGTAATATAATAGCTGGGCTTGGTTGAATGTCTTATCCTTTCCAGGGTGTCCTGCATGTGGGCTGTCGTGTATCATTCGTAATACTTGGGGTACCATGTCATTAGGTACTACCAACTGGTTAGTATTTCTTTGGCGTTTTGGTTGTTTAGAGTTAATTTTGTATAATGTATTATTGACCATTGTGAATTGTTCAAGTGGGACATGCAGTTTGGGTAATTGTATGTCATCTCCACTTTCTAACTTGTATATTACTTTTGACCATACTGGGTCAAGTCTTTGTGCCTTTGCGATATCCTCGTGGTTTGGGATATTTCCTTTGAGATCTAACGCCGCGACTTGAATTGTGTTCGGGTTCCTAGATAATGCGTCAGCTACTATATTCATTTTACCTTGTATATAATGTATTTGTACATTGTAGTTTTCAACTGTACATTTCCATCTTGCTCTCCTCCCAGAAAGGAGTTTTTCTTTAAACATACCCACCAGTGGTTTATGGTCGGTGAATAAGTGGATTTCGTAACCATATACCAAATCTCGAAACTTTTGTAATGCAAAAATCACTGCAAGTGCCTCTAAGTCTGTAGTGCTATAATTTTTTTCTGCACCTCTTGTTTGTCTGCTGGCAAATGCAATTGGTTGATTCTTTCCTCTTTTATCTTCCTGCATCAGTACAGCCCCTAATCCTTTAACTGATGCGTCTGTACAAATAAGAAATGATTTCGTGTAATCTGGATATGCTAAACAAGGTGCATTCGTTAGTTTAATTTTTAGATTGTTAAATGCCCTTTTTTGTTCTTCTTCCCATTGGAATACAGCATCTTTTTTGAGTAGTTGGAATAGAGGGAAGGCTATATGAGAGAACTGTGGTACGAAGGACCTATAGTACCCAGCCAGACCTAAAAATTGTCTAACTTCGTCAGTCGTAGTGGGTTCAGGAAAATCTCTCACTGCCTGTATTTTGTCATCAGTGGTGTGAATACCATCAGAGCTTAATTTGTGGCCTAAGAAATTTATTTCCTTAAAGCAAAATTTGCATTTAGAAAGTTTAATTTTTAATCCAGCATCACTAAGCTTTTGTAAGAGTAAGTCTAATTTCCTGAGATGATCCTTAATATTCTTCGTTGCGATAATAATATCGTCAAGATAAACAAATATTCCTTGTCCTAAAATTCCGGACAATACGTAATTCATAAGACGCTGGAACGTACCAGGGGCTGTCCTCAGTCCCATTGGCATTCTTGTATATTGATAATGGCCTCTGTTTGTTGAAAAGGCAGTGTATTTACGTGACTCCTGAGATACCGGAATCTGATAGTATCCGTTTAGGAGATCGATGGTCGAGAATATATTATTCTCAGGACCAATATTCTGTAGCACATCACTTAGCAATGGCATGGGAAATCTGTCTGGGATTGTGTGATTATTTAGTTTACGGTAATCTACTACCGCACGCATTTCTCCATTTCGTTTGGGCACGAAGAATAATGGGGCATTCCACGGAGAAACTGAAGGCTCAATAATTCCAAGCTTTAACATTTCATCGACATACTGATTAGCAAGTGTACGTTGGGAGTGTGGTATGCGATAAGCTGGTACGAAAATTGGTGGTGTTTCTGGGTGCACATTAATCATGTGATTAATCAAGTTAGTACACCCTAATCGTTCTCCGGGCAAGGCTACGGTGTCCCTGTGTGTTTCCAGCAGGGTTAACAAATCATTTTCTTCGTCAAATTCACCTGAGTGAATTAAATTCTCTTTTATTCTTTCTCTATCCGTAGATTTTATCTCACTTGTTACTCCACCAATATTTATTTCCTTCACAGGGGCGAAACATTTTTCAATATTAACTATGCAAGTTCCCTTCTTCAACTGAACTTCCCCATTCATGTGATTAATAATGAATATCTGAGTTAGCCCTTCGTCGTTCGTATGACATAATGCGTTTTCTACTGACAATCCTTTTACTTTACATAATTCTTCTAAGACAAGAACAGTACTATTCCGTAATTTGCTCTTTATGGTAACCTTCATGTATGAATTAGGTGGTATAACCAAATCATTAGTGAGATGGGCTGGAAAAATTGATAAATCAGTACTGTTAGCTGGGTCACTAATTCTGGAGGATGGGGTTGCTGGTGTAAGTGGATCTATACACTCATCTGTTTGTGTATGTTTGTTTAAGCCTTTAATATTACCAATTCTTTTTGGCTCTCTTCTACCAATCGGTGAGGGCTCTGAAAGTATTTCCTCTATAAATTCATTATCAAAGTCTATTCCATTCATTTGTGGGAGTATAGTTATGTTCTCAGTTCTCATGGATCTTAAGCCCAGTAACATATGAGCTTTAATTGCTAAGTTTTCAACGATATAGAACAATGCAGAGAATGGTCTTGTAGTTTCTGTGAAACTGAGATTTAATCTTATCATACCTTTTACTGTAATCTCTTGACCATCTACTGTGTTTAATTCTAAATCAGCTTCATCCAAAAAAGTTACTTTCTTTTTTATTTTTAAGAATTCTATTTAGTTCTTCATGTGTTATTAAGTTCACTGGAGAGCCTGTATCTAAAAATAAGGAAACGTTTTGATCCTCACATACAGCTGGTATCAAGATACACTCATTTCCCAACATGCCTCCTATGTGAAGTTTAACCTTGTTCTTTTTTATGTTTGTTCGTTTTTTGTCATGACTTGGTCTTCCCCCGATTTGAACATAGACACAATTTTTTCTACTGTTTTGCAATCACTAGTCCAGTGCCCTTGGTATCTATGATGCCTACAGTAAGGACCAAACCCTTGTGTCTTTTGATTATCCTCTTTTGCCTTGATAAAGCATTCATACCTTGTGTGTCCTGGTTTTGCACAGTAATGACACAGAATGGACCTATCCCTTGACTGTGACCTACGAGGTGATTTCCCATAAAAAGTGTTGTTTATAGCGCGAGACCTACTCGGGCTGCGCGAAAACTTATGAAACTGCCTGTAGGAAGGCGTGTGGGAACGAGGTCTAGGCGTCTTTGCTTGTTTGGGCTGCCTCATTTCAGGTCGCGATCGATTTTGTTCTCTGTTTGGGGTCGGTGTTGATGTTTTCACAGCTGATACTGTCTCAGGTACCCTGATTCTACCAGAATGTGCATGTGTGTCGACCACACCTGCTTTACTGCACTGCATCTCTACCTCGTTCATTAAGTCTAGTAAGCACATTCCAGGGATGTACGCGATTGTTTTGGCGATCTTAAGGGTTCTATCAGGTAATTTACACAAGGCAGCTACATAACCAATGATGTCCACGACGAGGTCTGGGGACATCTTTCCATCATCTGTTATCCACTTAGAATTCTCCAGAGTAGCTAATAGGGTTCTCTTGATTGTGGAGACATCAGCAGTTATTTCACTGAGCACATGGTTTGTAGTGTGCTCCCTTACAAGATCTACAATTTTATGTAATTCTGGAATTATACCTGGCAAGAAGTTCATACCTCCAGAAAATTTCTTCAGAAATTCAGTTTTAAATTCATCATATGTCCTAGCACGATGTAGCTTATCGGAGCGCAATAAATTGCTTGCTGGACATCTTTCCTGGCTTATGCAAGATGAAAAAATAGCAATTTTCTCTTGTTCATCTAGTATATGGCGCTTGATGAACATTTGTTCGCACTGACTGATTAATGAAATGACATCAATGCGATCCTTGTCTGTGCCAGAGAATTTTGGGGCAGTCTTATCCTCGTGATACACAAAAACGTGAGGTGTGGTTTTTAGATCAGCAGTATTTGTTTCTTGATTCATCTTTAATGATTGCCCTGTTAATTCAACTTGTACGAGTTTATCGTTATGTGAGGGAATGGTAGAATATGTATGACCGGACCGGTGAACCCTGTTAAGTATATTGGCATACGTATTTAAGGCAGCTGCGAAGTCGATACTCTCAACATCTGAAGGGGTTTCCCACTCATCATCCGAAACTCCCGTATTTGTTTCCTTATCTATAACGTGTGGTGTGGGTTGTACAATGGGTGGGCTGTCTCTTAATTGTGAGTCTGATGTTGTGGCAATTTGTGTGTCATCTGGTATTAACGTGGGTGGTTGCGAAAATATTCCTGTCATTAAGATATGATGTTATGAAATATGCCTCTTGTTTATTTATGTCCTAGCAAACTAGATGATTAAATAAGTTGAATATAGCTAATTTTAGCACTGAGAAGAAATGAGCAAGTATAATTTTACCCACTTGATACAGATCGTAGAGGTGTGTCGATACCAAAGTCGATCTCGGAAGAAAATACAGGTTTGATTGAAGATCTCTTGATAATTCTAGTGGTGTGTTGATGGACGATATTACTCAGGAAACTCCATGGCCTGGTATTTGTAGTGGTTAACGGCTGTCCCAGGCAAACCTCAACATAGAACGTCGAATTTCCAACTTAACTGTGAAAATAAGTGAATATGAGTAGGAGCTATGTGAATAATGAGTAATGAGTAGTGGGTGAGAAGTGCCTGGTGTCCGTCACACGTTGCTTGGCATGGCAGACTCGCGTTGTGATGTCATCTCAGCACATGGTGACGTCGGCTTCCCACACTGGTAGCTGTGGTGAGTGAATGAGTAGCGATGAGTAACTTGAGTGAAGACGAGTGAGTAAGATGAGTTGTAAATCGTGTCTCACTCTTCGTTTGTTTGTTCCCTTTATTCTATGTGGAAGTTTTCTCTGTCCTTTTCTCTAGTGATTTATTCGTAGAGTTGTTAATTGTAGTTGATTGTAGATGGCTGTAGTTGATTGTAGATGGCTGTAGACTTTGTAGAACTGAAGCTAACCTTGTAGTCTCGGTTGCTTTTGTAGAAATTTGCTTTTAATTCGGAGACGATGTCCGCAGATTTGCTGGTTTGTCGTTAAGCTACTTGCAAGGCGTCGAGTGATCTCTTGACCTCTGCATCAGCGTAATGATCTGGGAGACGGAGGGGGCAGGAGCTGATATTGTTGGTTGTTGTCAATCTTGATATTTTGTAGGAATTTAATGTTGATTCGTAGACGAGGTTCGTATACGTTCGCTGCTACCAAATGTCATAAAGACTTTGTAGTTAATTGTAGAGAAGTATATGTTAGACTTGTGGTCGAGCGGCTTTTATATCTTGTAGTAGTTTCCCCACCAGATGTCATGTAGTGACGGGAGAGGTAAAGAATAGTATGGGACTATCTTTATTTGTCTTGGAAATATTAAACAGGTATAATAGTATAAGTCCTGGGTAGCTACCTCCCTGTCTCGCTATCTCTCTCTCTCTCTCTGTTCTCAAGCTAATCTCCGTCTCGACCTCTCTATAGGGTCGCTTGTCTCCTTCTAAACTCTCTTTCCTCACATCTCGTGTAGTAGGGTGTGTGTGTCACGTATCTTCCTCGTGGCAACAGAACTTTCTCACGAGAGGACTGCTGACAGCTAACTGAATCATCTTACTGGCCGCTGTCGTCAGCTTTCCCCCGTGTAAGCGTTTAGCGCTGCTCGCTTCTCGCAAACACAACACCTTCTCATCGTTTGACTTCCTGCTTCTATCTGTCTCTCTATCTATCTATTTATTATGTAGTCCTATACACACACACACACACACACACACACACACACACACACACACACACACACACACACACACACACACACACACACACACACACACACACACACACACACACACACACACACACACACACACACACACACACACACACACACACACACACACACACACACACACACACACACACACACACACACACACACACACACACACACACACACACACACACACACACACACACACACACACACACACACACACACACACACACACACACACACACACACACACACACACACACACACACACACACACACACACACACACACACACACACACACACACACACACACACACACACACACACACACACACACACACACACACACACACACACACACACACACACACACACACACACACACACACACACACACACACACACACACACACACACACACACACACACACACACACACACACACACACACACACACACACACACACACACACACACACACACACACACACACACACACACACACACACACACACACACACACACACACACACACACACACACACACACACACACACACACACACACACACACACACTAGATCTTTGTCCTTTGTAATTTCTGCCAACGACTTTTCCCAGGTAAGGTAGAGGTGAAGGTGGAGAGAAACTGATGCACCTGAGTGTACAGGGACACGGGAAGGTGAAGGGCAAGACAGGTGAAGGTAGTGAATATACCTGGCAGAAAGAGTAATTAGAAAGCTTGCATTAACACCTAATTGCTACAAGAGGGTCATTAAGGCGGAAGTCAATTATTCCAACTCCCATATCATCCCTTAAAATACGACCCGCAACTGTCAATGTTATATCCAGGTCCCCAATTATACTGCTGGATGAATATGGACTAGGGGGTGGGGAGGAGAGAAGCTGTGTGCAAGGCTCGTACCCTAGTTGGTTAAAGAAGTTCCCTAACACCCTTTCCAAATCGATTTACTTTGCTCATTACACAGTAGTACCCATTTCAGTGATATACAAATTCCTCCAATATCGCCATACTTTGCATAAGTGATGTACAAAAGGATATTAACCTGCCACATATAATAATAAATCGCTAAGAAGGAGGTGCTCGGGAGCTTCCTTAACCGAAATGAATACGGACCCAAGAGCATCACCATTCCAAAAATCGAACTCAAGTCCTTTTGGTTCAAGCCAGACGTGCTAACCAGTGCCTCGCCTTCTCCCTAAAATCAAGAGTCAGGGAGCAGAGGCAGGAAAAATGTGGAGGGGAAGGACTTAAAGGCCCAGCGTGTGGGAGTGAAGAGGCAGGGGAAGGGACGGTACTGACAGGCAGGCAGGGGAAGGGACGGTACTGACAGGCAGGCAGGGCAAGGGACGGTACTGACAGGCAGGCAGGGCAAGGGACGGTATTGACAGGCAGGCAGGGGAAGGGACGGTACTGACAGGCAGGCAGGGGAAGGGACGGTACTGACAGGCAGGCAGGGGAAGGGACGGTACTCACAGCCAGGCAGGGGAAGGGACGGTACTGACAGGCAGGCAGGGCAAGGGACGGTACTGACAGGCAGGGAGGGCAAGGGACGGTACTGACAGGCAGGCAGGGCAAGGGACGGTACTCACAGGCAGGTAGGGGAAGGGACGGTACTGACAGGCAGGCAGGGGAAGGACGGTACTGACAGGCAGGCAGGGGAAGGGACGGTACTCACAGCCAGGCAGGGGAAGGGACGGTACTGACAGGCAGGCAGGGCAAGGGACGGTACTGACAGGCAGGCAGGGCAAGGGACGGTACTGACAGGCAGGCAGGGCAAGGGACGGTACTGACAGGCAGGCAGGGCAAGGGACGGTACTGACAGGCAGGCAGGGGAAGGGACGGTACTCACAGGCAGGCAGGGCAAGGGACGGTACTCACAGGCAGGCAGGGGAAGGAATGGATGTGCAGGGATGGAGAGAGGGGAAGAAACAGGAAGAAATGCTCGAAGGATAAACACACACACACACACACACACACACACACACACACACACACACACACACACACACACACACACACACACACACACACACACACACTTGAGTGCAGGCAGCTTCTCTCTTTTTCCCTTCAACTCACCCCTCTTCTCTTTACCTCGTAATTCTCTCTCTCTCTCTCTCTCCTCCAGTGCCATTATCGTTACTCCTCCCCTACTGCCTCTATCTCTTCCTGTTGATGTTTACTCCTCTGCTTCCTCGTTCTCAGCCTTCCTCATCTCCACCAAAGACCCTTTTTTACTATCATTTCCAACATCTCTACCAACACCTCTCTTTCACTATCATTTCCAACATCTCTACCAACACCTCTCTTTTACTATCATTTCCAACATCTCTACGAACACCTCTCTTTTACTATCATTTCCAACATCTCTACCAACGCCTCTCTTTTCCTTCCATTTCCAACGTCTCTTCCAGCACCTCTCTGTTTCCATTTCCAACATCTCTGCCAATGCCTACATTTTCCTTCCATTTCCAGCGTCTCTTCCAACACCTCTCTTTTTTTACTTCCAACATCTACAGGAGCGCCTCTCTTTACCACCATTTCCAACACCTCTTCTAAACCCATTATATATTTTAATTTCAAAACTCTGCACGAACACCTCTGTTTTAGCTTCCACAATATCTAGCACCGTCTCCCCTTCCCCTCCTCTCTCTCTCTCTCTCTTCTATTAAATTCATCTTTTCTCTGATCCTGTACTCTTTCAATTTTCGTCTGGCGCTTCGTAGCCTAAATTCCTCAATGAAAAGATCATCATAGAATTTATCTCTTCTCCCTCACATTCTTTGATCTCTTTCTTCATCATCATCATCATCATCATCATCATCATCATCATCATCATCATCATCCTGACCCTTTTCTCCGCCAATAGTTGAAGTTAAGTAAGATGCAGGAACAAGTAAATAGAGAGTACAAAAAAGTGAAAATCTTTTTATGATAATTTCGATACCTTAATATACTCTAAACTCTTTCTCTCGCTTCAGCTCTTGCCCTCACTTCAACTCTTGCCCTCTCTTCAACTCTTTCCCTTACTTCAACTCTTCTGTCACTTCAACTCTTTCCCTCACTTCAACTCTTTTCCTTCAACTCTTTCCTTCACTTCAGCTCTTTCCCTCGCCTCAACTCTCTCTCAAATTTTCAGCTCTTTCACTCACATCAACTCTTTCCATCACTTCAACTCTTTCCCTCACTTCAGCTCTTGCCCTCACTTCAACCCTTTCCCTCACTTCAACTCTTTCCCTCACTTCAACTCTTTCCCTCACTTCAACTCTTTCCCTCACTTCAACTCTTTCCCTCACTTCAACTCTTTCCCTCACTTCAACTCTTTCCCTCACTTCACCTCTTTCCCTCACTTCAGCTCTTTCCCTCACTTCAACTCTTTCCCTCACTTCAACTCTTTCCCTCACTTCAACTCTTTCCCTCACTTCAACTCTTTCCCTCACTTCACCTCTTTCCCTCACTTCAGCTCTTTCCCTCACTTCAACTCTTTCCCTCACCTCAACCAGTTACTTTGCAAGTGGATGTATTAACAAAGAGAAATACAAGAGTTACAAAAATGGAAGGAGTGTAGAAAGATGTGTAAAAGAGTGAAGAATAAAGATCATCATGAACTGTAGTAAAGATAAGACTGTAATAACGCCAGCATTAATAAAGCCACGAATATTAGCCACAAAAGCCACATCAGGACATGCAGATGGCCGCTCCAAGGGACAGTGACGCAGGATCAGATAAGTACAGTGGGTGACGGCCAGCTGGTGGTGACATTAATACTGATACCAGGATTTATTTTACTGTATGTGGGAGTTATTGTTTCTGGATTGTGGTTTATATTGAACTAATCTGCAGTTTATACCATGGAGTGCTCAGTGCATCTTTAACCAGAGTGCACAGCCGCATACAGCACCTCGGAAAGATGGGGGAAGGGGAGGCGTGATTACTGGCGGAGTTACGAGTTTGAAATCATGCTTACTTCTTACCAAATTCCTCGACATTATTTACCTAGTTTTTCTTCTTATTTTAATGGCTATGATACCAGTTATGTAAGATATTTAATGCATGTACTTTGGTAAATAACATTGTTCTTTTATCTTTAAGTATCACTGATCTGCCGAGAATGTGGGATGGTAATTCCACTCTCTAATCCTCGCCTGTGACTTTGCCTTGAAGTTATTGTATATTTTTACAATCCTTCTTGATTTGCTACGAATATGATCATTTCTATGACGTTACCAGGATCACTTTACATTGTGTGACAAGCCTAATGGTTTTCTGTAAGCCAAGAAACCACTTACAACGCTGGGTGGTAACCATATAGCCAAACCATATGTGTTCCCTACGTGTCAACAAGTGGGTTGGTGGAGGGTTAGTGCCCCTCCCCGTAAAACAAATAACTCAAAAGTCAAATGGCCACCCCTTATGGGAGTATGGCGTCTGGCAATAGATAGATAGATAGATAGGATCACTTTCTTGAACTACTTCCATCCGTCGACGTAGTTTTCAATTTACTCTTGGTATTTTCTGGCTGTTCATTTCACCTGACGAAAAGGTAGGTACTAATGAGGGTTTATCAAGGCCATCTTTCTTCTCTTGATCGAAAAGTTTACCCTGATCTAAGCACAATTTTTCCGAGAGAGAGAGAGAGAGAGAGAGAGAGAGAGAGAGAGAGAGAGAGAGAGAGAGAGAGAGAGAGAGAGACAGAGACAGAGAGACAGAGACAGACAGACAGAAAGAGAGACAGACAGACAGACGGACGGACAGACAGACAGACGGACGGACAGACAGACAGATAGACAGAAAAACAGACAGACAGACAGACAAACAGACAGAGTGTGTGTGTGTGTGAGAGAGAGAGAGAGAGAGAGAGAGAGAGAGAGAGAGAGAGAGAGAGAGAGAGAGAGAGAGAGAGAGAGAGAGAGAGAGAGAGAGAGAGAGAGAGAGAGAGAGAGAGAATATACTAAAAAAAAAGGCCACCACATACCTGTACAATGGGTGAATCAGCCAAAATTATTCTGTCTCATCCTCCCATACACTCTCACTACAAACATCAGTTTCTCTTTAGCCTTGTCTTATTGAACTAATGATTCGTTTTTGACATTTTCTTCACAACTGTACCTTTGTTTTTAACCGGTATACAATAATGACATCTTTTACCTGTCCTTCCTACCTCCAGGCGATTTTAGTCGAGTTAGTAAAGACGTTTCACAATAAAAGGAATAATGAAGGCAAGATCAAGGCCCATCAGTTCAATACAACTTACCTAACTTAACTTATTCGTCATAGATTTACCAGGAATGAAATAAGACAGCATCCTACATAAGGTGTTGATCCTCTATTTATGACCATTTTACTCCAGTTATTTCCATCTTCCTTTATTTTCTTCAAATCAACTTTCTTTCTACTTTTACCAGTGTTTGGAAGTTCCTCCTCTCCCAGGTTCAATCCTTCGTGACTTCAGTAACTTTCGGACAGATATAATGAGTTGAGGTAATTAGCCACTGGAGCCAGGTAATTGCTTTAATTTAATAATCTCCAACAACTTTTAATTAACCAAGTAAGACATCTGCAGGTGATCTTGGACATCGCTTTGGATGTCGCGATGTCCAGGATCGCCTGCAGATGTCCTACTTGATCGATATGGAAGAAGTACTCTGACATCCTAGCTGACTTTGAATTAATTATGTTTAGAAGTGTATTACCACATTCATTTTAGCTACACAAGGATTCTCTCTGCCTAAGAAGCACGTCTGGTGTTAGCAACAAGATATTTTATCGTGTTTAGTCATCACAGTGGGGAAATTCAGAAAGCTTTAACTCAGTAGCTGCGAGGTGCCCAGTCAGCCATCACAGAGAAAGGACTATAGAGAAACGATTTATATTCAGATTTTGCCACTAAAGACGATTTTATTCACCTCTGAAGAGACTACGAGCTTGAGTTAAATATAATCTTCTTAAACCCTTCACTACTACAGGTCTGTCCTAAACTGAATAAAATCGTCTGGAAGCGGCAAAAATACACCAGAAAGTATGTCCTTGGATTGAAAATTAGCGTTAACATGTGAATTGTATATTGTATGCTTTATTCACCGACACCCAGTGATGGAAAGAAGTAACATTAAAAAAGAAAAAAGTTAATCTAGAGGGCATTTCCATATCAAAGGGTACAGTAAATTATTCAGACGGACTTCCATTCAAATCTTATGTTCTCATTACCGGCAAAGAAACACATCTTAAGTGCTGAGTATTACTGACAAACTGGGAAGGAGTGGCAGATAAATTAATGAGGGAGGGAGAGGGAAGAGGACGACAGCAGAGGAAGTGAGGGAAATGGGAAGACAGGAGAGAAATGGAGGAAGATGGGACGGAAGGGGAAAGGGAGGAGAGGTGGGAAAATGGAAGAGAAGGGAAGAGACAATTAGGAAAAAGGGAGGGTTTGGGGAGGGGAAGAGACAAAAAGGAGGGAAAGGACAAGAGGGAAAGGGAAGAGAGGGAAAAAGACGTGGGGAAGACTAAGGCAAGGCGGCACCCAATTAAATGATGATTGTTGGTCTAGCATTCTGTGCTGTTGGCAGTGGTTGAAATAAAACAGATTCCTATAACACCTGCCGTTTAGCAGTGTACACACACACACACATACACAAGTCCAGTACACTAACTTGGCAAGCACACACACACACACACACACACACACACACACACACACACACACACACACACACACACACACACACACACACACACACACACACACACACACACACACACACACACACACACACACACACACACACACACACACACACACACAGCCAATCAGGATGCAAAACAGTGATCATCAGCTTGGAAAGTAATCCTGGCAAAAATTAATCTCGGGAGACGAAAGAAAGAAAAAAATTAAACGATATTCGAGGCAGATAATTGTCTTCATATTCTTCCCCACCACTGATCAGGAATTAAAGGATATGTAAAGATTATTTCCTTCACTTAGAGCTATTATTTCTGAACGCCATATTAGTTTCCTCTTGACAGCATGTAAAGAGACGACTACAGCATAAGAACAAACTAGGGCAAGAAAAGATGGGCATAACAAGGCTGTAGTAGTAGTAGTAGTAGTAGTAGTAGTAATAATAATAATAATAATAATAATAGTAATAGTTGTTGTATTACCATTAGTAGTAGTAGTAGTAGTAGTGGTTGTTAAGGTCACAATTACATGTGGACGGGAACCTAGTGAGCGCAAGTTTAAATTATCCTTTTGCTGCAGTTAACCATCCACTCGGGGGATAAGGAGGGAGTTGAGGGGCCATTGTAGAAGAGGGGTAGCTCCACCGCCTGGTTATATCAGTGCCACCGCTTGAAGGCTACCCTCTCCAGCACCAACAAGGCAGTAAGAGAGAGAGAGGAGAGGAGGAGCTAAAACTATTCAGAACGCTTGCCTTTCCTCTCCCTGTTCCCTGTCTTTCAGTGCCAAACTTTCCTTCATCAAACTTTTCCAACTGTGCTGTGTAGTGAATGGTGGTCTTTACTGTTCAACTCTTCCTCTGAATACTCCTACTCCAACACTCTATATTCTGGAGTTTATAATGAGTTCGTTGTTAATATAGTTTGTTTATCATTATTTTGACTTTGTACATTGCTGAGTCCTTAGGTGGGAAAAGATGATGATGATAATGATGATGCTAGTGATGATGGTGATGATGGTGGCGATGATTATAATGATATTGATAATGATGATGATGGTGATGACGATGATGATGATGATGGTGGTGATGATAATGATGACGATGATAATGATGACCATGATAATGATAATGACGACGATGATGATGATAATGATGGTCTTCTTGATGAAAATGATAATAGTGTCCCTTAAAACGAGAGAGAGAGAGAGAGAGAGAGAGAGAGAGAGAGAGAGAGAGAGAGAGAGAGAGAGAGAGAGAGAGAGACTTACATACCTGTATTTGTTTTATCCTGATTATCGTTTCATGTATGTTATATATACGGTACTGGAGAGGGACGCCTGCACGTGGTGGCACTGATATAACAGAGGTGGTCCACTGCCCGGTTATCAACACATCCCTCAACTCCTTATTTGTTCCCCCAAAGATGGGCACTGTCTCTCTCTCTCTCTCTCTCTCTCTCTCTCCTCCATTACGACTCTGCTTCCTTACCTCCATTATTCCATTACCTTCACCATTTCCTCACCTCCATATTCCATTACCTTCACCATTTCCTCTTCCCCTCCTCCCCTCCATATATCCCTGTCCTTCCATTACTTATCCCGTACGGCCACTATTTCCACTTTCTTCCTCCACTGGTTCCCTCCATGTCTCTCCCTAACCTTCCTCCATTCCCTCCATACCTCCATCATCTTCCCTACTTCCCTCCACATTTCCTTCCTTCCTTCTTTTCCTTCAACATTTCTCTCATCCTCTCTCCTTCCTCCATCTCTACCATACATTCACTTTTTCACTCCTTTCTTCTCTCATACAATATTATTCTCTGCTCCCTCAATCTTTTCCAAACTTGGCCCATTTTCCTTCCTTCCCTCCATACCTTTCCTCCCTCCCTCCAATCCTTCCCTCATCCCTCCAATACCTGACCGATTTCCCTCCTTGCTTCCATACCTTTCCTCCCTCCCTCCCTCCATTCCTTCCTCCATCCCTCCAGTACGTGGTCTGTTTTCCCTCCTTCTTTCCATACCTTTTTTCCCTCCCTCCCATTCCTTCCTTACCTCCGTCCCTTCCTCCCTGCCACTCCCAGTCTCCAGCTGCCGTCTTTCCCACCGGCGTGTCACCTGCCACCACCACGCCCTTAAATCCTCCGCCTGCTCTCTCTCTCTCTCTCTCTCTCTCTCTCTCTCTCTCTCTCTCTCATGATCTTAGTGTTCTCTTTTTCTTTTACATTCTCATTCCATTCCACCTTGTTACTTCCTCCTCCTCTCTTCTTAGTTCTCATGTTCCTCCTTCTCCTTTTCCTCTTCTTGTTTCAATTATTTCCCCTTTACTTCATCTTCTCCTCTCCTCCTCCTCCTTCTCCTCGTCCTCCTCCTCTTTCTCCTCCTCCTCCTCCTTCTCCCTCGTCTCTGCCCGCTCCCTCTTCCCACCTGGAGTTTGCTTAATGGGAAAAACGAAGGTAATTTTTGTACTGGTGAAATATTGGTATTGGCTGGCTGGGTTCTGGAGGTATATTACTGAACATCCACAAGACTGAGTATTTTATAGGAGAGAGTGATGGAGAGCAGAGTGTTGTGATGAGGGACGGAGGGAGGGAAGGAGGGAAAGAGAGAAGGAGGGAGTGAGAGAGAGAGAGGGAGGGAGAGAGGGAGAGAGAGTGGTTTTGGTGTGGGGAGGATGGTAGGACAGGATGTGGTGAGTGTGTAGTGGTGAGGGAGGAAATGGGAGAAAGGGTGGCATTAGTGTGGCAAGGGTGGAATAGGAAAGGCTGTGGTGAGGGAAGGAGGGAGAGAGGGAGGGAGGGAGGGAGGGAGGGAAGGTGGTTTTGGTATGGGAAGGGTGGTATGGAACAGGTTGTAGTGAGCGGGTCAACATCTTACTTTCACAAAAGTTTAGGCTATTCCTTCATCTTCAGGCATTAGTATAAAGGAACCATTGTGTCAGAAATAATAATAATAATAATAATAATAATAATAATAATAATAATAATAATAATAATAATAATAATCCACGTAAAGCTACATACCCCCAGCCACGGTCGCGACAACTCCAGGCGGAAATAATCAGCTGAGAGTACAGGTAATCATGAAGGCCTTGCTAGTGTTAATATTGACACTATTAACCCACTCATGGTAGGCACAACTCTAATTTTCTAATTCAGCAAATGCAGGACAGTTTCACTAAGATTAGAGTGAGTGATAGGATCATAATAATCATAATGTATAATGTAAACTTATTAATTAAAGGGACTCGCGGAATTCATTTATGTGTACCGGCATTATACACACCTCCACCTGCCTGTCACTTCCACTACACTGCCTCCACACACCTCCACCAGCCTGTCACTTCCACTGCACTGCCTCCACACACCTCCACCTGCCTGTCACTTCCACTGCACTGCCTCCACACACCTCCACCTGCCTATCACATCCACTGCACTGCCTTCTCATTAGCCTCTTCAGTCAGGTGATGTCTTGATTTGAGTATCCTAGCATTCTCCAGACGATTTCATTCACCTGAAGTCAGTCATCTTGTAGTGAAAGGAATACTAAAGGCTGTAATCTAAACCCTCCATCTAAAAGAATCTACGCTAAGCTGAATAAAGTCCTTTTAATGCAGTAGGAAAAAAATAAATTACACGTCATCGGTTTTAGGCTTAATATACAGGAAAAACACCTTTGACATCTGCACCCACCCCTGCATTATTTTAAGAGGAAAGAAATTAGTTGCTGGGTAAGTACTTATGTGATATCACCTGCTCACAAACCGTCCCAGTACTTCTAACTACGCGTTGCTCTGCCCTGCCCTGCCCATCTGTGTCACATTTAAGGCTATTTTGTCACGACGCAGGTACACGGTCTACTAGGTGCATACCACACACACCTCAGACACATTCCAGATACACACCAGACACACCCCAGACACACACCAGACACACCCCAGTTACACACCAGACACACCCCAGTTACACACCAGACACATCCCAGATACACCTCAGACACACCCCAGACACACACCAGACACACCACAAACAACCCCCGTCGCAACATCCCATAATATACGAACCTCATCCTTCAGATCAGTACAGTAAATCAATGAGTGAATGAGTGTATGACGCAGTTAGAGACACATGCCGGGTTTGCTCCACCTTTACCCCTTCTAAGGTGCGGAGGGGGACTGGGCATACTTACAAAGGGAAAGACTGGACATATAAAGGGCAAGACTGGGCATACTTACAAAGGGGAAAGACTGGGCATACTTACAAAGGGAAATCTAGGACGGAGAGGGAGGGAGGGGGAAGGGGAAATAGGGAAGAGAAAAAGGAAGACTTAGAAGGGAGAATATGGGAATGGTTGGATGTAATATTTTCTTCTGCTAACTCTGCACTGAGGGTTAAGAAGTGGATTAGTGGATTCAGACCCTCCAAACGCATGCTTTGATTAGATTTATTAGGATTTACCGCGATCTATTGCTAACATATTCCACAATTGCTCAGATGTAGGTAGCTAGTCACTCCGCTCTGAGTATCTGAAGTAATTAGCCTACCCGCGGGCCCCTACCCTCACCACTAGACAAGAAAACACTGCAGAATAAACGTTTGATAGGGAAGAACAAAAAGAACATGTGTGTGTGTGTGTGTGTGTGTGTGTGTGTGTGTGTGTGTGTGTGTGTGTGTGTGTGTTCCTTGTTTCCTTCCCGTCCCTTCTCCCTCATTTCTCCCTCGTCTCTCTTCACCTCTCCTCCACCCGTCTCCCTCCCTCTCTCTGTCTCCATCTCAACTCTCTTCCTTCATTCCCTCCCCTCACCTTCTCCATCCCCCCTCTTCCTACCTTCTCTCTCTCTCTCTCTCTTTCTATTTTCATCCTCTTTCTTATATTTCTTCCTCACTCTCCTTCATCCTCCTTTCTCTCTTATCCTTCTCCTCTCCTTACTTCTCTTCTCCCTCCTCACTCCATATCCCTCACCTAGGATCACCTCTGCGAGAGAGAGAGAGACAGAGAGAGAAGGAGGTGGAGGAGAAGAAGGGGAAGGATTTGGGGATGTCTTGGTGTTGTAATTTCCATCTCTACTTATTTTCCAGTATGTCGCGCTTCTCAAATTCCCGTCTCACTTGCCTATCTCCTCTCTCTCTCTCTCTCTCTCTCTCTCTCTCTCTCTCTCAGTCTTCAACATGCCGATAATGAATCCAATTTCGCTTCAACCCATCCAATATACTACCATCAAGCCGTGAATCGAACCCTGGCCTCTCAGGTGAGAGCCAATCAGCAATCCACTACTCCACGACCAGGTATATATATATATATATATATATATATATATATATATATATATATATATATATATATATATATATATATATATATATATATATATATATATATATATATATATATATATATAGTTTCAGGCCCACAGTAGGGGCGGAGGGACATTGGTTACAAGATTGTGACAATGTGAGAAACCTTTTACCTGGTCATGGCATAGTAGATTGCTACCTGGCACTCACCTGAGAGTCCCGGATTCGATTCCCGGCATAATGGTAATATACTGGATGATTCTTCCTGTATAAAGTACAGGTTTCTCTCCTCGCTTCAATTTCTGCACAGTTGTAGCGTACATCAGGGTCGTGTATGTATCTGATATTAACACACACAGACTCCAATCACTCTCTCTGCCCCAATGTACTCTCTTCTCTCCCGCTTTCCTCCACCCTCTGGCCTCTTCCTGCCTCTTACAGTGGTGATGGCAGCAGGTGTTTGGTGTACTAAGTGGTGTCGTCTTGTACCGGTGCTGTTGTGGGCGTTGGCAAATATTATTCTTTACTGAAGCCAGTGCGATGAGCAAGTTTATTCCCTTCACTACAACACCTGCCTACTGAGCTGAAGGTAGCTAACCGATAATGGTGGTAGTAGTGGTAGTAGTGGTAGTTGTTGTTGTAGTGGTGGTGGTGGTAGTGATGTAGTAGTAGTAGCAATTGTAGTAGTAGTAGTAATAGTAGTAATGATGGTGATGGTGGTAGTGGTGGTGGTGGTGGTGGTGGTAGTAGTAGTAGTAGTAGTAGTAGTAGTAGTAGCAGCAGTAGTAGTAGTGGTAGTAGTAGTAGTAGTAGTAGTAGTTGTTGTTGTTGTTGTTGTTGTTGCTGTAATGGTGGTGGTGGTGGTAATAGCAGTTGTTGTAATAGTAGTAAAAGTAGTAGTATTAGCAGAGTGTAGTAGTAGTAGTAGTAGTAATGGTGGTGGTGGTGGTGGTAGTGGTAGTAGTAGTAGTAGTAGTAGTAGTAGTAGTGGTAGTAGCAGCAGTAGTAGTAGTAGTAGTAGTAGTAATGGTGGTGGTGGTAGTAGTAGTAGTAGTAGTAGTAGTTGTAGCAGAGTAGTAGTAGTAGTAGTAGTAATGGTGGTGGTAGTAGTAGACGTAGTAGTAGTAGTAGCAGCAGCAACCGCAGGCTCATCTAGACATAAACCCAGCTCACCACACTAACAGTAAACCTACCAAGCTTTTTCGGAACGTGAAAGGGGGTGAGGTCAGAGTTCAGAGACGTGTATGCATTGGGGCAGGGTTTCCGTCTGGTTGCATCGATGCCACCGCACGAAGGAACCCTTCTTTAGCATCTCAGGCGGTGGTATGGGCAAAATCAAGAGA
>NC_136990.1:569774-619774 GCF_032717465.1 Coenobita brevimanus
GCATATACATTGTGCAAAAGGATGTTAACCAGCCATATCCAAAAATAAATCGCTAAGGAACAGGTGTTAGGGAGCTACCATACCCAACGAGCATACCTGTACAATCCCTAGTCTGCAATGCTTGTCAAAAAGAACGCACTACACTACCACTATATCCTAAGCACATATACACACCACTGGCCTACCCCTGCCCTGGCCTGGAAAGGAAGCACACGACAAATATTTCTCCGGGAATACAGCACAACCGTCACTTTACAATTAAGGTTCCTATTTCACTTCTGGGTACGAAAAGACTGTTCCGTGTACATATAAGCCAACACACACACACACACACACACACACACACATTTCCATTTCACAATCAGGCACTACCATATCTTCTCTATGTCCTTTCATATGTCTAGAGTTATTAACAGAGAAAGTAGGTGTGGTGGGGAGATTCCAAACACACACACACACACACACACACACACACACACACACCATAATTATCACTACAATACCAGTTACCAACAATAACAATTTCTTCTCTCCTTCAGGCCTACTTAGAGATATTAATAGTGCAAGTAGGTGGTGTGGTGGGATGCTTGGCCTGCCACTTATTTCCACACTTGTAATTTAAGTGCCCAAGTGGTGATGTGAGAAAAGCCATTAAGATAAGACAGAGTAGGCGATATCAGAGGCGAGGAGAGTGAGATGGCGTGGGAGGCAGGGTGGTATGAGACAGACAGAGAGAGAGAAATAGACAGATAAAGACAGACAGACAGACAGACAGACAGACAGATGGAGACAGAAAAAGACAGACAGGCAGACAGACAGACAGAGACAGACAGACAGACAGACAGACAGAGACAGAAAAAGACAGACAGAAAAAGGCAGACAGACAGACAGACAGATAGAGACAGGGAAAGACTGACTGACAGACAGAAGAATCAAGAAGAGGGAGAAAGGAACAGAGGCTGGTGGAGAAAAATGATGAAATTTAACGTCAAAGAAAATCAAGACAATTCTTTCGGCGAGAGAAGGATAGATGAGTAGCTAGAGGAAATGAATCAAGGAAGGGCTGGAGAGGAGAGAAACTGATGGTGGCTGGAGATGAGAGACTGTGGATGCAAGAAGAACCGGGGAAAAAATTGAGAAGTAATCGAGATGACGCTGAAGAAGAAGAGTGAAGGAGAGGCTGCGGACTAGAGAATAAAATCTGCAGGTGGGAGATGACCTAAGGTGTCTGAAAGTTTGAGAAGATTCGAAGAGATTTAATGAGAGAAGAAGAAAGAGATCTGCAGGTGAAAGAGGATCAGAGGCTGGATGTGAAAGAGGAATCAAGAATTTTAGAGACGAAGATGAAGATAAAAGAAGAATAAAGAAGAATAGTGTGTGAAGGTATACAAGGGTCATGAACTCTGAAGGTGAGAGATATGTAAATGAGTCTGGTGGTGAGAGAGGAATGGAGTATATGGTAAGCAAGAATCAAGGAGACGCTGAAGATGGAAGGAAAACACACACACACACACACACACACACACACACACACACACACACACACACACACACACACACACACACACACACACACACACACACACACACACACACACACACACACACACACAAAAACACACACACACACACACACACACACACACACACACACACACACACACACACACACACACACACACACACACACACACACACACACACACACACACACACACACACACACACACACACACACACACACACACACACACACACACACACACACACACACACACACACACACACACACACACACACACACACACACACACACACACACACACACACACACACACACACACACACACACACACACACACACACACACACACACACACACACACACACACACACACACACACACACACACACACACACACACACACACACACACACACACACACACACACACACACACACACACACACACACACACACACACACACACACACACACACACACACACACACACACACACACACACACACACACACACACACACACACACACACACACACACACACACACACACACACACACAGCAAGATAGAGACAGACTGACAGACAGAAATCTAAAGGTGAGAAACGAATTAAGGAGAGGCTGAAGGTAACAGCAGAATAACCGAATCTGATGTTAATTATTTCATCCAGCCCTATTCATTACTTTCACAGGTCTTGATTTACACTGGTATTTAACTCTTGACATTTTAAAGCAATAAACAAATGTGAGATTGTAAATAAGTGCAGAGAAATAGTGCCATTAGTTCCTATATGGGCCCTATATAGAGGTTGATGCGAGTGATCGGTGGTAATGCAGGGGGCGTGTGTTGCTCTCTCTCTCTCTCTGCATAGCTAAGCATACACAACCGTTCTGTGAAAGGAGTTGCCACATCCTTTATATAATTTTGCATATAAAGCCTACACTGAACAGAAAGGCAGGTCAGTTTTATGTGGTCATGTGTAATGATATCAGATGGGTTTTTTCATAACTATATTGATAGACTGGTTAACTCTGGGACTCCTATGACTCACTCTCAGCTGAATAAAATCGTCTGGCATTAGCTGAAATAGTGCTAGAATTATTCCGACCATGAGAGAGAGAGAGAGAGAGAGAGAGAGAGAGAGAGAGAGAGAGAGAGAGAGAGAGAGAGAGAGGTAGCATGAATATGGAATCAAAATCATTCAAACAAGAAATGAGGTGCAAAAAACACACTTACAGTATTTTCTACCGTAACTATGATTTCTGTTTCCAGGAGGGACAAGGAAAGGAGGCGTAACAAACTTCCCATGTATCTTGTTCATTCTACACTAACAAACTCAAATTACAAGATAAAGTACTTCGATACGATAGCAATAACAATAAGTGGATTTAATTTGGTGTATTGTAGGTTTTAAGGCTTTCGGGCTGATTCACAGTTTAATTGCTCAGGTACATATTTCTTCCCTCAAGCCCTGTGTTCCATTGCCACTCACTAAATGTCGATATTGTTTTCCTTATGTTCATCGTCCACTGATGTTTTATTGTCATATTAATCGATGCTGGGAGCTTCATGTGAGGAATTTACCAGATCCAGTTAGACATGGATAAAGTATAATATTTCTCCTGTCCATCACTTCCAGTTTTTAATCTCAGCTCCCTAACTACAATAACTATCTATCTATCTATTGCCAGACGCCTCAATCCCGTTTGGGGTGGCCACAAACAAATCGCCTCCACGTCGTCCTGTCCCCCACCATTTCACTGTCCTGCTCCCAACTCACACCTCCCTCTCTCATATACCTCTCCACCCCATCCCTCCATCTCATCCTCGGCCTCCCCCTCCCTCTTCCCCCCTCCACCTCACTCACATACACTCTCTTCGTCAGTCTTTCACCCTCCATCCTCTCCACATGGCCAAACCACCTCAGTGTGTTCCTCATAACACTTCCTATCACATCCACATCCACACCACAACGCTCCTTTATATCCTCATTCGTCACCCTGTCTCTCCATGTGACTCCACAGGCTCCACTTAAATAACTCATTTCCACTGCTCTCACTCTTGACTTGTGTCCTTCCAACAATGTCCAAGCTTCACTTCCATACGTTAGAGTTGGTATTACAATACTGTCATGTAGTAACTTTTTCACTTCCATGCTCACTTCCCTGTTTCTTATCATTGCTTTCAAAGAACCAGCAACCCTTCTTCCCTGCTGTACCCTTTCAAGCACTTCAACCTCCAAACCTCCATCCTTACTCATCACACTACCCAAGTACTTAAACGAACTCACATTTTCCAATTCCTCACCATCCAACCTCGCTGTACATTCACTGACTTCACCTCTCTCAAAGACCATCACTTTACTCTTCCCTACATTCACCTTTAGATTCCGTTTCTTGCACACTCTCCCAAACTCATCCACCAAGCCTTGTAGCTCCCCTTCGTCTTCACTCAACAACACAGTATCATCTGCAAACAACAGTACAGGGAGTTTCCAAACACTATCCTCTCTCACCAGGGCCACTCCAACATCCACTACCCTACCTTGTACGTCTTTTATTACCCCATCCATGAACATATTGAACAACTATGGAGACATGACACATCCCTGTTTCAACCCAACCTCCAAAGAGAAAAATTCACTTAGTTCACCATCCACACGCACTGCAGCCTTAGCACCATCATACATACTCTTCACAGCATTCAACAACTTTCCATCTACTCCATATATTCTTAATACTTTCCAAAATCCTTGTCTATCCACCCTGTCATATGCTTTCTCCAAATCCATGAAAGCCGCATACAACTTCTTTCCCTTCTCTAGAAACTTTTCCACTAAAGATCTAAGAATGAATATCTGATCTACACAACCTCTTCCCTTCCTAAAGCCTCCCTGTTCTTCTCCAACTAATTCCTCTGTTCTTTCTCTAACTCTGTCAATAAGTATCCTACCATACACTTTTCCTGTTATACTAAGAAGACAAATGCCCCTATGATTACCACACACTTCTTTTTCCCCTTTTCCTTTGTACAAGGGAATAATTATACCTGACTTCCAATCCTCCGGGACTCTACCTTCCTCCCAGGCCAATCTGCACATCTTCCACATCCATTCTACTACTATCTCTCCCCCATGCTTCAGCATTTCACCACACACTCCATCAATTCCTGGGGCTTTCCCCATTTTGACTTTCTTCATTGCTTCCAGAACTTCTATCCTACTGATTTCTTCCTGTCTTCTCAAGATACTCCAGGCGATTATATTCACATAATTAGGACCTTAATAAAACTGGTATTATTGAGTGTTAATGTCTAGAATTATTAAAAATATTAACCATTCCGTCTGGCTGATAGAGTTAAGCATTATTTATATTCATCTTCATACATCACAGAATCACAGGATCTTTATATGTTTGCTTCAGCTTGTACTACAATGTTCCAACAAATTGTTTAGCATTGTAACAGTAATAGCATTTGATATTTTACAGCAAAAGTCACCACTACTGCTTGTTGCACCTGGTGACCTCTTGCCTTCCCACTCACCTTTTCCATTAAACAAGTTAGGCTAAAATTCCAGCCTGGTTGTATAATTTGACCTGAATTAAGATGCCGTGAGGAGCATGTGGAGAGGTTGACAAGTGAGGAAGTGTTGGAGAGTTGTGGTGTGGATGTGGATGTGATAGAAGGTGTTAGGAGAAATACACCGAAGTGGATTGGTCATGTGGAGATGATGGAGAATGAGAGACTAACTAGGAGAGTGTATGTGAGTGAAATGGAAGGGAGGAGAGGGAGGGGGAGACCGAAGATGAGATGGAAGGATTAAGTTGAGAGGTACATGAGAGAAAAGGGTGTAAGTTGGGAGGAGGGCAGCGAAATGGCAGGTGACAGGGCGACATGGAGGCGATTTGTTCGTGGCCACCCCTTACGGGATTAAGGGGCCTGGCTGTAGGTAGATAGATAGACAAAGAAACAGTAGACGAGGCCTGCCCACAAAAACCAAATATCATATCACTCATACTCTTAGTCGTGTCCAATCACCGTCAGGTTTGGAATATTGTTATCTAGTGATCCATTGAGTTTCGTATATTCAGCAGTTGCACATCCTAAATTTTAAGGTGATTTCATCGACGTTCATAAAACATCATAAACAAAAAAATTCTTATTATGTATATGAAAAGAATTTTATCATATATCCCATAAACAAAAAACACACTTCAAATTTCCTTCTTGTATGTGTCCTGCTTAGGAGGCAAATAAAACAGGAACCTCATTCCATTCTTCTAAATTAAGAAAATTTTTTCCCCACTCTAGATAACGATTGGCAGGAATTTAATGTAGTGTCTTTATGCATCTATTGGAGTACCTTTGTATCTCACGAACGTATTGTATCGGAAAAATGGTATGCTAAATAAAGATTTCTTTTCCGTTCTTGAAATGCAGCCTTTCTTTGTAAGATAGTACCTTTCTCTCTCTCTCTCTCTCTCTCTCTCTCTCTCCTAGTTCTGTGAGGAGGGTTACCACATACTCAGTTTAATCTGTATATAAACTCTACAGTGAACAGCGAGGCAGATCGGTGCTATGTGGTTGTGTGTAATTGTATGTGTTAGATATTTTTCCCTGTCTTCCGTCCACTCCTCTATACACACTACACAGCCACCGAAAAAATACTCAAGTTTTTTGCTCCAGGCGGGATTTACATATGTCAGGTCGTGTCACCCAGTGTTGGAAGAGATTTAGCATCGACCGTAAGAGGCTTGGCTTTGTAAATGGAAACTGACAGGGAGGAAATCTGGAGACGGTGGTGCATCAGGTAAAAAAGTTCCGCCTTCTGCCGTATGAATTATTTACATTTGCTCCGAGGGGTATCAGAGGAGCGGGAATTATAACAGCGAGACTATGATAAAATATTAATGGGATAGGGAACGTATTTGTGTGTGTGTGTGTGTGTGTGTGTGTGAGAGAGAGAGAGAGAGAGAGAGAGAGAGAGAGAGAGAGAGAGAGAGAGAGGGAGGGAGGGAGAGAGAGCGTGTGTTTGTTCATCGTGGCCTGCAGCTACATACACGTCCCAGTATCTTGTGTATGTTGTGGCAGTGGCGGCATCTGCTAACCCCATCTCTCTCTCTCTCTCTCTCTGGTAATCCTGTGCTCACCATCAGCCTCAAAGGAGTATCAGTCTCCCTCCGCCATTACGCTAAGTCTCACATCAAAGGAATCTATGACTAAACCAGCTCCGATATTCCTCCACATCTCCTGCCTCCTCCAGCCTCTTTGTCCTCATCTTCCTCCTTTCCTCTCCTACTTAATATATTCTTTTATTTCCTGTCTTCTTCATTTTCTATTTCTATTCATGTCTTTTGTTTGCTTTCGCTACCGTCTCTGCTCTCATCTGTCTCCTCTTATCTGGCATCAGTCTCTTGTTTCTCCTTTCTGTCACACACAAAGAAGGACGTTACTCAAGCCGTCTTCTTCCTCTCTCTCTCTCTTCTCTCAGTCTTCCTCTCTGTCTCTCTTCTCTCACACTCTTCCTCTCTGTCTCTCTTCTCTCACACTCTTCCTCTCTGTCTCTCTTCTCTCAGTCTTCCTCTCTGTCTCTCTTCTCTCAGTCTTCCTCTCTGTCTCTCTTCTCTTACACTCTTTCTGTCTCTCTTCTCTCACGCTCATCCTCTCTGTCTCTCTTCTCTCACACTCTTCCTCCCTCTCTCTCTTCTCTCACGCTCTTCCTCTCTGTTTCTCTCTTCTCTCACACTTTTCGTCTCTATTTCTCTTCTTTCACACACTTCTCTGTCTCTTTTCATCTCTCACACTCTTCCTCGTTGTCTCTCATCTCCTAGACCTTAACACCACTACTTCACTGACTTTTCCACCTCAACATTAATGTACTGTGTGTGTGTGTGTGTGTGTGTGTGTGTGTGTGTGTGTGTGTGTGTGTGTGTGTGTGTGTGTGTGTGTGTGTGTGTGTGTGTGTGTCTGTGTGTGTGTGTGTGTGAGGCAGTGGGTGATGGCGGTTCGGTGTCAGATTGTAGCGTGCCTTTGCCTTATAATCAGTTGACCCAAAGGACTTGTAAAACATGATATGAACGTGTGGTGTGTGTATTGGATCGGCTTACTGATATATCGGGAATGTGTATGCTAGTCAGTAAAATCTATGTATACCTTATTCAGTGGCAAGACATCCAGTTCCACCCTACTTCTTAATTCGAATATAATCAGTCTTTTTATATATACCCTAATCAACAGTGAGACATCTACAGTAGGACCATCCAGCCACATTTAATACACAAATATTCACTGTTACAAATATATTGTGTGCATTTGCCTCTGGTCCTGGCGCCCCATAGCCGGTACTGAAATTGCTCTTCCAGACCTGAATACTTGGCCATCATCGACAAAAAAATGAATAAATAAATAAATAAAAGATGTAATCAAAGTACACTCGAATAAAAAAATTGATCTTTACATGAACGCCATAATCTGCGACCTAATACATCGATACTGTCAATATATATTATCTCACTGATACATACATATGTCCGTATCCCACTCAGGCATTCCAACCATACGGACGAGGACTAAATCAAATGCATGTCGTTCACACACGAGAGGTTACCAGTGTAAGGATCGTTTTTGATCCGGGTGTACACGAAGATATTCCCGTGCTATAAGTAATATAATTCGCCAAGGAAGAAGTGTTACAAACTCACCCATGCCACCAAGAATAAGGCTTTTTCACTCGGCCTCATTTTATTGTTTTAATGCCCAGCCAGAAATGTTGAACAGATTACCCTAACATTTTTCCCGGCATCACACACTAATGTGGAAACAGTTGGTCAAGGAGCAGCCAGGAAAATATCAATGCAGATTAAATGACGGATAGAATTGTGGGCATTTTTATGGAAAGAACATTACAGAGAAAATGTGAACACAGTTAATGAAGTTATTTTTAGTACTGTATAATATTTTTGACAGTTAGTTTGTAATATCTGTTCAGCTTCTTGAATCAGACAACGTATTCTACTTTTGTCTCCAGACATTTTTTTAGATGCGGGAACATCTCTTGCAGCAGTTCTTTCAGTCAGTCAGTCACACACTAAGATTTTTTCGGACGCAAAGTGTTTTACTCCTGTAGGCTTTAGCGACGCCTATTACGGCCCTCAGGATCCCGCATCTGTTTAGCAGTTTTGTACTTGTAATTCGTCCCAGAATTACCAGTTACGGAGAGTTTGAAAGCAAGGCAGCAAAACCCAAAGACAGGCTAGTGGTATCACTGGCATGGATATTATAAACTAGAACAGCAGCAGAAACAATTATGAAGCTGGTTCTCTATATTACGAGAGAAAAGTAATGTATTTTTGCAGAATGATGGTTTATTTATACTAATCCTCGGAGCCTCGCATGGAAAAATGTTTTGAAATGAAGGTCGCATTAATGAGGAGGAAAAAAATGTAGTCTATGTAATTATTTTGTCTTTGTTGGTGGCGAGAAAAATATTGCACCGAAATAGACATAGGAAGTGTTATTGTTCTGAAAGGCAAGGGTTTTTCTGTTATAATAACTTTGTTTACAGTGTGTGCAAGAGTTTGTGATCAAATGAGCGAGAATGAAATTGTTTATGTAAAAACTGCATGACTAGTGTGTGTGTAAGGAACGTGTCTGGGGTGTGTGAGGCGTGTGTGATGTGCACCTCAGGTGTGTCTGTGGTGTATGCGGGGTGTGTGTGAGGCGTGTGGGATGTGCACCTCGGATGTGTCTGTGATGTGTGGGATGTGCACCTCGGGTGAGTCTGTGATGTATCTGGGGTGTGTCTGGGGTGTGTCTGGGATGTGTGTGATGTGCATCTTGGGTGTGTCTGGGATGTGTGTAATGTGCATCTTGGGTGTGTCTGGGGTGTGTGTGATGTGCATCTTGGGTGTGTCTGGGGTGTGTGTGATGTGCATCTTGGGTGTGTCTGGGGTGTGTCGGGGGTGTGTCTGAGTGGTTTGTCCAAAGACGAAAGACACCTTTAGGATGCACTGAGGTTGTGGATACGATTGGTGTTGGTGCGGCTATCATAGGTGTCCACTGGCTTTATACTTTGGACACTTAGGGCCCTAGGGTCGTGTGATGAATTTTGCCACCGTTGAAGACCCGGTGAAAATAACAGTGGAAACCTCGTCTCTCTTGTATGTAGGAACAAAGAGTAGTTACATGATAAAACCGTAAGTACTGTGCGTCTGCCTAACAACGAACTGGTGGACGTTGTGTATTGCCATTAACGTAACACGAAAATGTCAACAGGGAAAGAAAGAAGAATTGTTTTTAGTGTCCTTTCTAGATGATACGATTTACCTCGGCTGTATTATTTCGTGCGATCTTGGCTGGAATTAAGAGCTAGGTGCGTTATTTCCAGGGAAGGAATTAATAAAGAAAAGTAACGGGAAAAATCCAGGAAAATAAAATGGTGAGTTTCTTGTGGATCGGTGATGAAGGTGTGGTGGAGAAGGGACGAGATAAATCAGAGGACGACAGTGGGTGGGGAGACCTAATGTTACTGCCAGGAGAGAGAGAGAGAGAGAGAGAGAGAGAGAGAGAGAGAGAGAGAGAGAGAGAGAGAGAGTCCTCCTAGTAATTATATAGTATGAATTATAACGACCTTCTTTTGTGTATAATGTGTCTGGGGTTTAACACCTCTCTCTCTCTCTCTCTCTCATTATCACCAACATTACTGCCATCCTCATCCGGTCATCATCGTTGTCTTCCTCCTGTCACTACCACGTCAATGTTGTCTTCATTTTGTCTTCATGTTTGTGTCCATCATGTCATTTTTGTTCATTGTTTTTTTTTAATGCTTCTGGCTTCGTCCCTGTTTGTCTTAATCTCTGGCTATTTCCTTCTGGCATCTCTTTTTTGTGTTACCCTTGGAGAAAATGGATGGGTGGATGAGTGGGGAAATTGAATGGGTGGATGAGTGAGAGGATGGGTGGATTGGGGGATGGGTGGATTGGTGAATGGGTGAATGAGTGGAGGAGGGGTGAATTGGTGGATGGGTGGGGGATGGGTGGACTGATGAATGAGTTGATGAGTGGTTGGTCGTTGTGTCGGTACGTCGAAGGGTGATTGTCCAAAGATTTCTTTCTGACGTTTCTTTCGTCTTAACTTGCGATTAAAAAAAAAAAAAATCCCTCTGATCTTAGAGTTTCCTAAGATGAGTCAACTTACGAGCAGAGGCAATGCAGTTAATGGGAGTTGCACTGTTCTCTATGGCTTCCAACTCTGTTATTTTTCTTTTCTTACGCAGCTGATATCCAAGTGGGTCTTATCTTCCACACGATCTATATTTGCAATGGTAATGTTTGTCTCCTCTACACACACACACACACACACACACACACACACACACACACACACGTATTTATGGAGGAACTGTTATTGCTGTGCTCTGTGTCTCGATATCTTGCAACATGTGAATAGTGACAGGGTGATTGTCTTCATTTGCAAGTCTACAAGATTTATATATGTGTTGGCCTTGTGTCATCGCGTCACCTGATGGAAGGGAAAGCATTTGTGTTTTACCATCTCCCACTGTTAACATATATCACCGAAACACAGACTCACATCATATGTTTTTACAAGGAACATCCACACCCGTGCCCACACCCACACCCACACCCACATCCAAAGTTTGTATAGGGATCATCCACATCCACACACACACACACACACACACACACACACACACACACACACACACACACACACACACACACACACACACACACACACACACACATCCTAAGGTTGTATAGGAATCATCCTCACACACACACACACACACACACACACACACACACACACACACACACACACACACACACACACACACACATCTTAAGTTTATATAAGGATCATCCACACACACATCCACACCCACACTGAGTCCTCAACTGTGTTTGTATTAGGAAGCCCCATATCCACATCCACATCCTGTGTTTGTATGATGAACATCCACACCCACACCCACACCCACACCCACACCCACACCTATACCCATACCCACGCCTACATTCTGCGTCTCTATAATTAGCATGCACAACCACAATCTATCTATCTATCTGTCTATTGCCAGACGCCTCAGTCCCGTTTGGGGTGGCCACAAACAAATCGCCTCCAAGTCGCCCTGTCCCCCGCCATTTCACTGCCCTGCTCCCAACTCACACCCCCCTCTCTCATATACCTCTCCACCCCATCCCTCCATCTCATCCTCGGTCTCCCCCTCCCTCTTCCACCCTCCACCTTACTCATATACACTCTCTTCGTCAGTCTTTCACGTTACTCAAAAAGCTATGGACGATTTTTGATGAAATTTTGTGGACTGGTGAGCCATACAGCAGGCCAAGGAGGAAATGATTAAGTTTTGGGACTGATACGAATCCGGATCCGGAGTATCCAGCACAATATCTCCAAAACTTCTCTTTGAATTTCAATGAAATTTTGTGGATAGGTGGACCATGGACCAAGAAAGAACTGCTTAAATTCGGGGGCGGTTTTGCATCCGGATCCAAATCCTTTTTAATAACAATGGCATTGGCGGAGGTATGAGCATTCTGAGTGCTTTCTAGTTATGATGATGATGATTATAATTATTATTATTATTATTATTACCATTATTAACTCCGCCAAGGAGGTTATGTTTTCACCCCTGTCCATTTGTTTGTTTCTGGGTTGGTTGGTATGTAAGCAAGATTACACAAAAACTACTGGACGGATTTCCACGACACTTGGTGGAAGAATGGGCCTTGGCCCAGATTACACTCCATTACATTTTGCTGCCGATCCCGATAAAGGTGCGGTGCCAGGATTTTTTTTTTTTTTTTCACTTTCTTTAACATTGCAAGATAGGGCGTTGGCGGAGGTATGCTCTCTACTGAGTGTCATTCTATTGTTATTATTATTATTATTATTATGGACGTTGCTACTCCCCACCCTGCCCTAGTGTTGGAAAGGAGGTCCGGATGATGATGATGATGATAATGATGATAATGATGATGATGATGATGATGATGATGGTTGTTGTTGTTGTTGTTGTAATACCCTCTAGTTATGTCAACACACACACACACACACACACACACACACACACACACACACACACACACACACACACACACACACACACACACACACACACACACACACACACACACACACACACACACACACACACACACACACACACACACACACACACACACACACACACACACACACACACACACACACACACACACACACACACACACACACACACACACACACACACACACACACACACACACACACACACACACACACACACACACACACACACACACACACACACACACACACACACACACACACACACACACACACACACACACACACACACACACACACACACACACACACACACACACACACACACACACACACACACACACACACACACACACACACACACACACACACACACACACACACACACACACACACACACACACACACACACACACACACACACACACACACACACACACACACACACACACACACACACACACACACACACACACACACACACACACACACACACACACACACACACACACACACACACACACACACACACACACACACACACACACACACACACACACACACACACACACACACACACACACACACACACACACACACACACACACACACACACACACACACACACACACACACACACACACACACACACACACACACACACACACACACACACACACACACACACACACACACACACACACACACACACACACACACACACACACACACACACACACACACACACACACACACACACACACACACACACACACACACACACACACACACACACACACACACACACACACACACACACACACACACACACACACACACACACACACACACACACACACACACACACACACACACACACACACACACACACACACACACACACACACACACACACACACACACACACACACACACACACACACACACACACACACACACACACACACACACACACACACACACACACACACACACACACACACACACACACACACACACACACACACACACACACACACACACACACACACACACACACACACACACACACACACACACACACACACACACACACACACACACACACACACACACACACACACACACACACACACACACACACACACACACACACACACACACACACACACACACACACACACACACACACACACACACACACACACACACACACACACACACACACACACACACACACACACACACACACACACACACACACACACACACACACACACACACACACACACACACACACACACACACACACACACCTATGCTTGTGTCAGTCGTGAACAAACGCGAAGCGGCTGTCGACAGCAAACAATACAAATGAAACCAAAACATAGGGAGACTCACCAAAACCGCGCAGTTACTCTTATAGCTTTTTTGTTTACTGTCAGAACTGAGGGGTGACAGGGGAGATGGATGGCAGGGACGGGTAGAAGAGGAGACAACAAAGGAAGAACAAAGGGTAGTAATAGGGGTAGGAAGTGGAAAACAGAGGTACTGGTTGACATACACCAAGGACTGGCAGGCAGGGGGTAGAAAATATGGAACAGTGACAGATGTGGGGAGACAAAGAGTGACACTGAAATGTAGGACAAAAATATATAATTATGAGCATCAAAACAGAGTGAAATATAAATGGGAATATGCATAGAAACTCATAAAAAAACTATAAACATTCCTGAACAAGGGGTGGAGATGAGCAAAGGATGGATGGGGAACAACGCAGATGATAGCGAGAGTGTGCTGGTCAGGGTGGCTGGTGAGTCTCGTATCAGGCTACTTGATCCCACCCACTTCACCTGTCAACAATGTGTGCAGGTCAGAGTGAGTGTATAAGCCACATCTTAAGCCCTTTGATCACCCAGACAACCCGACCCTCACGTAGCAATAAAGGTTGAAGGGAAGAGGTGAGGATACGTTGCCAAGTCTCTGCAGTCCGCTTTATTTCCTTTTTTACATGCCGCCAGAGAATGCAGGAGACACAGGTGAGGGTAGTCATGTAAGTCTCTGTTCATGGCATTTTATTACCCACTCCTACCTCTGCTTACCGTCAGAAAGAGAGCACGTGAGAGAGGAAGGAGAGATCTGTCTTATATTACCTACCTTGTCCTGTCCTCACCTGCCGAAAGAGAGTGCACGTGAGAGAAGTGAGAATGGTTATGATAAGCAGCGCCTCAACCCACTTTGTTATCCACTCTATCACGTAATCTACCAATGAAAGATGTTGGTAATAAAAATGACAATTATCTGATACGTTACATCTACGACCAATTTATCCACTACTACACTTAGCCCCCATTTGTCATTAAGGAGTCAAATGAGAGTGACATCAATAGCATCTCTGTCCACTTGATCACTAATTTCACCCGCCAGCAAAACGCAAAACCTCATCCCAGGCTACTTGATCTCGTCTTACACCTGTCAAGAAAGCCTGCTGGTGGTAACAGAGTTGTGCATTAAAACATCTCTCCCTCCACCTGACCCTTATTTGCCACCTGGCCACAGAAGATTGGCAAGGTAAACGGTATCTCCAGCCACTTAAGCATTACCTCAGTCTTCGCTCACTTACCAACATGAAGTACAGGTGTGTGTGTGTGTGTGTGTGTGTGTGTGTGTGTGTGTGTGTGTGTGTGTGTGTTTAGTTACATCTAAGTCCAACTGATCTCGTGTACAGGTAATGGCGGTCTAATAAGCCTCATGTCAGGCCACGTCATCATCCACATCACCTGACACCATCACAGGAGGGGCTGTGGTAAACATATCGCCCTCCACACAATGATAGAGCCGTTACTCAGAGGTAATACACTCCTTTACACTGTTATATTACCTCGTTCTTATTTCTTTCCTATCGATCACTTCGTTCGAATTTAATGGCATGATACACTGGGAAGGATTAGCTGTCCTCAAAATACCTTGGAAGAGAAAGCCAGGTAAATGGAGATGGTGGTTTTTCTAACATATATTTTCAGTGTTACTTGCTTGTCATCCTTTGCATATCCTCTGTGTTTTATAATGACATCAGCAGCCACTTTACACCCTCCCACATTAGCAGTAATATTAGCAGTAACAATTGCAGAAACATTAGCTACAGCATTAAACTCTACCACAAATCATGAGGCAGGAGAGAAAGGGAAGTTGGGAAATGGAAATACAATTGCTGAAACTCTACCAAGACTTATGACAACTTTGTGATTGATGCAGTTTGTGTTGACAGTCCAAGTTTACAATAGCATTACCCTGTATCCACTCTATTTCCTCCTACCCCAGTCTTACGTATATACAAATCCGGAAGCCTACCTCCCAGCCATCAGGTACCACTCTCGCTCTCTTGAATAATTAACGTGACAAACGAGGCTGATCCCAGTTGATCTCCGCTTGACCAGACTCCATTACAGAGGCCAGACAATACCTGAACTAATTCCACACCTGGTGCTGGTAGTTGTGGTGCTGTCAGCCAAGGGAGAGTGTGTTGCTGTCAGTGATGGGAGTTTGTTTTGCTGTCAGTGATGGGGGTTTGTTTTGCTGTCAGTGATGGGAGTTTGTGTTGCTGTCAGTGATGGGAGTTTGTGTTGCTGTCAGTGATGGGAGTTTGTGTTGCTGTCAGTGATGGGAGTTTGTGTTGCTGTCAGTGATGGGAGTTTGTGTTGCTGTCAGTGATGGAAGTTTGTGTTGCTGTCAGTCATGGGATTTTTATTATTTTTATTATTCCGGGAAAGGCCCCTCTCCCCTCACCTGTACTTCTCTTCCTTCCCTTCTCTGTATTAAACATGACATAAGCTACATTAGATTTTTTTTTTTTAACATCATTCCAGGACGGTCAAACTCTAAGACAAAGTTTGTTTTGCCCTTGATCCTGTGTGCCCAGAAATACGAATAGGGACTTGGCTGTAACATCGACCATTGCGGGTTGAAGTCTAGGGAAAGATATTAGCAGAAACTGATTGTCTGCCTAAATAACTCACCTGAGGTAGACTGGCATTAATTAGAAGTCTTTTTTCGCCACGTGCCAATTAATCCATTACGGTAAGAGGCTGTCCCCCTTGCATGTAGTCAGTCGTTCAGTATATTGATGACTCGATTGGCTTCTTAGGTAATGTGTATTTCTCGTTAAGTTATTCAGTAAAGTCTTTGAAGTTGGAGTGCGTGTGTATTATCATCTCTTTCTCTCTCTCTCTCTCTCTCTCTCTCTCTCTCTCTCTCTCTCTCTCTCTCAAGTGATGGGAATTTTCTCATTAAGTTTTTCAATAAAGTCTTGGAAGTCAGAGTGCATGTGTATATCATATTCTCTCTCTCTCTCTCTCTCGCTCTCGCTCTCTTTCTCTCTCTTAGTCTTTCTAGCTCCCTCCTCCCTCTAGTTTTGATCATAAACAGAAACCAATATCATACACGAAAATTTTAATAGCTTTACAAGAAAATATATAGCGTGACAGACAAACATCCTGCTGGTAGGGAAGAGGTACGAGATCACCTTCTAACTTCAAAAAATTACTTCCCTTGTTCTTTGCATTCCTCCTCCTCTCTTCCTACTTCACTGCCCTCCTTTACAACGGGAAATGTAGTTCTCCTTTCCTGGTACTGTAGTTCTTTCACCTTAACTTGGCTCAGATTTTCGTCCTTTGGTAGCAGATTTCTTGTAGCTTATTGGCTGAAAAAGACAATGCTACGGCTCCACCTCCTGCCATTGCACTTCTTATTGACTATATCATTGTATTCTTGTATTACTCTATTCCCACAACTAGCATTTAAAAGGGAGAGGTGGCAATTTGGCAATTTTAGGCCAAATTAGAATAAAGGGGGTACAGTGACCTGCGATAGACTGTGACGTGCATCGCTGTAAAAAGGGCGACATGGAGACGATTTGTTTGTGGCCACCCCTTATGGGATGAAGGCGTCTGGCTATAGGTAGATAGAGTTCCCTGAAAAGAATGCAGCAAAATGATAGCCAGTCCTAAAATGCCTTATCTTAGGAGCGCAGAAGCCTGAAACAAGCACACCATACTCAAAATAAATACATAATTAAAGAAAAAATACAAACACATAAATGAGTAAATAAAGGTACATGATTATAAGGGCAGTATATTGACGTTTTCCCCTATCCACAATTTACGTGATAAAAAACCCTCTATGTCAGCTTTAGGAATTGAACTCTTCCTTGATCCTACCTGAGGCCATCTTCTAGGTATGGTTGGTGATGATGGTGATGATGATGATGATGATGATGACGAAAACGATGATGATGATGATGATGATAATGATGAAACCAATGATGATGATAATGTAAATGATAATAATGATGATGACGAAAACGATGATGATGATGATGATAATTATGATGATAATGACGATGATGACGATAATGACGAAAACGATGATGATAATGATGATGATGATAATATTGAAAAAGATGATGATGATGATGATGATGATGATGATGATAATGATAATACGAAAACGATGATGGTTATGATGATGATAATGACGAAAACGATGATGATGATGATGGTGATGATGATGATAATGACAAAGGCGATGATGATGGCAATGAAAAAGATTGTAATGGTGATGATAATAATGATGATGAAAATGATGATCATGATGGCGAAGGTAATGATAAGAATGATGATGATGATCACGATGACAAAACGATGATAACAATGATGATGATGGTAGTGAAATGCTTTGCTAACTGCATAACCTTTCCCATAGCAAACCCATGAAAACAAGTGTAGAAAAGTGAACGGCGTGCAAGGAAGGAGAGCAGAGGAAGGGGGATCAGAGGGAGTGTGTTGAGGGAGCTTACCTTCAAGTCCTCAGGCAAATGCAATCCCTGGGGCGTTAAATGGTCCAGCTGGGGAGGAAGCCAGGGAGAAACAGCCTTCTAAGAGGACCACGTAGGAAAGCAGGGATTCACAAATTAGACTATTTTTTTGAGAGCTGTGTGTGAACTTAAAATGAGATGAGGGGTTCGGTGGTTGAATTAGCCATGAGGAAAAATATTCAGGCCGTCTACTACCTTCATTGTGTCCTACCTTTCGTATTCTCCTTCCTCCCTGAACATTAGAGACCTTCCTTCCTTCTTATACTTTTCTGTTGCATACTTCATGTTGTTATAAAAAAGTCCCACATTACACTTTCCATCGCCACAGCCAGCAGAGTCGCGAACTTAATCTCTCTCTCTCTCTCTCTCTCTCTCTCCTGCATTACTGTACCTAGGTTTTAATAAAGGATTTCAGGGTAATTGTGGAGATACTTATGATGTTTACTTACCTGGCCGTCCACCTGTTTTATTATCCAAACATTAATGGTGTTTACTTACCTGATCGTCTACCTTTATTATCAAAACATTAAGGGGGTTTTATTACCTCGTCGTCCACCTTTATTATCCAAATATTAATAGTGTTTACTTACCTGGCCGTCCACCTGTTTTATTATCCAAATATTAATGGTCTTTACTTACCTCGCCATCCACCTGTTTCAGTGAGTCAAGCCTCCCACGTACTGTACCGTTGTCTGTTTATTTCCTCAGAGGTATGCTTATCGTTCTGACAGGTGATAAACTCAATCATACCTTTGTTATCATAGTATTGCTGGTTTACACGTACTCTTGGTGTTGATGCTGTTTGTAGACTGAGGCTTCTGATGTTTTGTCAGCATATCATACTATATATACGTATTCATGGATATCTGAAGTTACATATTATTTCCAGTTACATATATCGTGAAAGACGTCATTAATAAACTTCAGTGTATAACCTGCATCAAGATCAGTCATACCTGCCACCTAACATAACTCGCAAATATGAGAAAGATTGGCTAGGCCACCACGCAGTATTGCAAATTTACATGAGGAGTGACACACAGATAATGTATTAAATCGTAAGGTGTTTTAGTAATGGCAGGAGCGGCGATATTGCTTAGTGTACGATCATAGGACTATCCTGAAAACAACTCCCCAGTTTTATCCTGCTTCAAAATTCTCCTCCCGCCTCCTCACAGCAAGGGATAGCATAGGTTATCGTCTGGATAAAGGGAATGGTGCATGGAAATCGCCCCTCGGATGCACAGTTCGGTTTATATTTGGTTTTAAAAAGTCCACTGTTTCGTTGGATAAAACACACACACACACACACACACACACACACACACACACACACACACACACACACACACACACACACACACACACACACACACACACACACACACACACACACACACACACACACACACACACACACACACACACACACACACACACACACACACACACACACTCGCTTATGATATGCGGATGTGTACTATCTTAAATCGTCTTGAGAGGAATGGGAAGCTTGGCAAAAAGAAAATACCAGGGTGCGTAAGACGTGATGAAACTACCTGGACGCGAAGCTTGTTATAGTGGTAGATCATGTGCCGTACCCTGAAATACTTGAGTCCTCCAAAAGTTAATGCATGTCTTTTCCACAATAATCGTTCCTAGGGGCATAGACAGGCCTCTTACTCTTAAATGTTCTGGACTGTGGTAGCTCAGCTTTGGCCAGTTTGAGCCGAAGGGAAGAATATGGATTTGGTCGTTACTGTTAATTTTAGGCGTATCCACCATAGTCAGTTCAGTAAAGCCAAGCAGCCCTCTTACATGCCATGGGGCTTCAGGCATCACTGCTTCATGATTGGTACCCGTTGTCTACAATTAATAAATGCTCGAGCTGCCTCATTTAGGACTGATGTAATGATATCAGCGGAGGTTTTAAGATATGTTGGTTGGTCTTGAGTAGGATATATTACGTCTGATATTAATGAAATTCAGATAATCAAACCACTTCCTCCCCATACCTAGGATCGAAGTCACGTCCATTCAGACAGCAGCCAGATTCCCTAACCACTCGTCCACCACTGTAGGAAGACACAGGGTAAAGGGCCTTCCCACCAAACATTAAAAGGAGGCAAAAGAAACTATATCATCCTCTGTTGTACCTGGAGACTTTGACCAGGTAAAGATGGTGTGTCTGGGAGAAAGATATTGCTGTTACACTGAAGCTACTTGGAAATTTAATATATTGGTTTTATCTAACACTATTCGCCTCAACATCACCTCGAAAGGAGTTACTATTTCCACGTTGGTAGAGTCGGTGAGAAAAGAGTACCTAATATATTTTTACCTCTGCTTCTCACTTCCCTCCAATGGCAGATATTTAAGAGCTGAGAGAGCTGAGAGAAGCTTTGAAGGCGTGTCTACCCAAAGTAAAAGTAGATACAGTGGAGGAGTAGATGAATTTTTTTGCCTGACTGTTCTCTCTGTTCCGTATCCTATTCATTCTTACCTGTAGAGATTCAGCTGTTTTTCTATGCTTATTTTTTTACTGTTGTGGTTCATTATGCCATCATTCTCTCTCTCTCTCCCTCTCTCTCTCTCTCTCTCTCTCTCTCTCTCTCTCTCTCTCTCTCATTTCACCTCTTACTCTGTGTCACTATCAGTTTGTCTCTGATTATTTTCTGTATGTCCGCCTGTCTGTCTCTCTGTCTAATCCATCTATCTATCTATCTATTTATCTATCTGTCAGCCCCTCGTACCGTCTCGTATTGTAGCTTCCGTCATTATCTAGTTCACATCGTCTTCATTTCATCACCACTTCATATACTCTCCCTTCTCCCCCTCTCTCCTCTCATCTCTCCCTCTCTGAACAGCATCTCTTGGTGTAGTTCTGTCCTTCCTCTGGTGCAGGAGTAGGGAGCGGTGTGGCAGGGAAGGCAGAGAGTAGAGGAAGTGAAGGCCAAGAGGAGAGTGCTGAGTGAGGTTATCTGTAGGTCTTCAGGAAGCAGACTCCTTGAGGCGTTAAATGGTGCGTCTGGAGAACGGCGAGGGAGAAATAGTATGCCTCTCTCTCTCTCTCTCTCTCTTTCTCATTTCACCGCTCACTTCCTCTGTCTACCTGCACTTCTTTCTGTCTGTCTGTCTGTCTCTGTCTTTGTCTCTGTCTGTCTCTGTCTGTCTGTCTGTCTGTCTGTCTCTCTCTCTCTCTCATTTCACTGCTCACTTCCTCTGATTACCTGCCATTCTTTCTATCTGTCTGTATGACTGTCTGTGGTCTCCCTTTCTCTCTCTCTCTCTCTCTCTCTCTCTCTCTCTCTCTCTCTCTCTCAATCGCCAAGGTGTGGTGTGGGACTGTCTTTCCTCTGGTCAAGGCAACACAGACACTGGGTTAAGCCTCTGCTGACCCGGTAATGCTGGCTTAAGTCTGTGTGGCTTAGAAGGAAGGCAGGATAGATGCAAGGCACAGAATTAGTGGCTTAGAAGGAAGGCAGGATAGATGCAAGGCACAGAATTAGTGGCTTAGAAGGAAGGCAGGATAGATGCAAGGCACAGAATTAGTGGCTTAGAAGGAAGGCATGATAGATACAAGGCACAGAAATAGATAAGTGATAATATTCAGTGTAGGACAGATGTAAGGCACAGAAATAGGAGACAGTGATATTATTAGAGTGTTAAGTAGATGTAAGGCACAGAAATAGCAGTGATAATATTCAGTGATGTTGTAGGTGGATGACAATGGTAGTGAGGCCACAACCCCACCTTCCTTCTCCCCTAACACAAATATTTCCTTTCTATGCACCAAACACCAGCTGGCCATCCCTTAATTAACTACGTCTTCCAGGTGGCTCAGTGAGGGAAGCGTTTTATCATGATATTATTTGTCTTAAGGAAGCTTGTTTCATTACTCCCAGGTTCCAGAAATCTTAATCACCTGAGCATATTATTCTTGTCACAATAAAGGATATGATTCAGCAGTTATTCAGTAAACAGTCAGCAGAGTCCAAATGTATATTACAAAGTCATTCGCGACAGAACACTCTTCCAGCTGTCACTAGTAAAGACTGAGGGTAAATTGGTCTAACTGGCCATATCTAAATAAATATTAGATAAACTTCTCACCTCAAAAAGAACATAACGTTGAGGGTGTCAAGCTTTGTCAAAAATGTTTCACCTTTCATTGCACACTTTATCCTTCTGCATCTCTCTACCTCCATTTCTCAACTTTTCTGTGTAACCTGCCCATACTGTCATACTCTCCTCCTTCCCTCTCCTTCCCTGCCATTCCAATCGTCCCGGTCCCTTCATTCCCTTTCACCTTCCTTTTATATCGAGTCCTGCGACACATCCACCATCCCGTGCAACAAGTTACTATACTGTTTTTACTCTAACTTGACCCAGGTTTTTGTCATTTTGCAACTTAGTTCACGTAGATTAATACCAGAAACAGATATTGCTACGGCTCAATATCCTTACCATATTGTAGTATTAATTTATTGCCACACTTCTGATTTCAAGACGGAGAGGTGGCAATATTAGACCAGGTTGGCGTGAAAGCAGTATATTTACAACATGCATCTGACACCAACCAATACCCGAATTAAATGCCATGGCTGAGCTGACTGGCAGACAGACTATTTCCCCATCGTCCCTTGTCAGCAGTAAAACAAATGAAGACCCAGATAGACCCAGATGCAGGTATATTGTTGGAGATAGTGTGCCTGGTGAAAATTGGAACAGAGCCCCCTCCCCCTTACTAAATTTTCTTTGATGTCCCCGTACAGCAGGTAGGCACTTTCAGACGTGGGCATGCCTCTCCAGTGTATTTTGCAATCACGGAATATCGTTGACAGACTAAATCAGAGGAATGAATGACTTCGAAGCCTACGCTTGTGGCAAACAGTTCATGATTCACACTATGCATACTTAAAGCTTCGTGCTCCATGAGGGGTACAATCTAAGTTTTTTCTCTTCTTGAAGTTTTTTTTCCTTTGTGTGTGTGTGTGTGTGTGTGTGTGGGTGGGTGGGCGGGTGGGTGGGTGTGTAGGTGGGTGGGTGGAGGGACTAGATATACGTCACACCTCCGCTTCCTTCCTAGACCTCAACTCATTCCTCTCCATCCCTCTCTCCATCCTTCCTTCCATCCTTCCTTCCTTCGTCCCTTCATTTAGAACTTCTGGCTTGAACTAAAAGTCGGGATTTATTGAAGAAACGGATTCTTTGAGAACGACAGAGATTTACGTGCCGTTGCTGCATTAAGGCGAGTGTCCCTGTGTGGATATACGAGACCCGTGGCACTGGCAAAGAAGAAAGTCGTCAGGAGCGAGCAAGAACAAACTGAAAATCTTAAGGTGAGTGTTCCAGTGTGAATACATGACACGCCTGGATCCAGCACTTTGAAGAGTGAACCTCATCTCTCCTTCCCTCCATTATCCTTCATATTATCCCTCCTCGTCCCTCTGTCCCTCCATCACACTTCACATCCTTCCCTCCTGGTCTTTCCTTCCCTTCATCTTTTTTCATATCTTTCTCTCCTTGTCTTTCCTTCCCTCCATCACACTTCACATTCTTCCCTATATGTCTTTCCTTCCCTCCATCATCCTTCATATCCTTCACTTCTCGTCTCTCCTTCCCTCCCTCAGCTTTCATCTCCTTTCCTCACCTCTCCTTTCTTCACTTAAACCATTTAAACAATCAAATCAAAATGCACTCTTATTTTACTACAAAATCTCTTGTTTGTATTGATGTTTTTCTGTTACAGAATTTACATAGGATAATTATTGCATATATGTCGATAAATAACATTGTTCTTTATTGTAAGCAATCAATGGTCGGCTGAAAATAGGAAGGCCATACCCCCCCCCACACCACAGCCACCACACCACACCCACACCGCAATCACAACCACCACCACCACTACCACCACCACCAGCATCATCATCACCACCACCACCAGCATCATCATCACCACCACCACCACCACCATCATCACCACCACTACCACCACTACCAACACCACCACAACCACCATGACTACAACCACCACCACCACAACCACCACCACCACCACCATCTGTGCCTGTATAAGACCCGTGACTTTAGCCCTGCCGTAAATAAAACAGTCTGTAGGCCACAAGAATGAACCCAGTAAAGACTAATAAAGACCCACACTACACTACTGAAACTCCAGGGTGGTGGTGGAGGCGTGGGTAGTGTTGGGCTGGGTTGTTGTAGGGAAGTTTGTTATATAAATTCGTTATTGCCTTGTTCACACCACCACTGTTACTGTTCCTTAACACCGGATCCGTCAGCGATATCCCAGTATAACACTGGACAGGCGGTGGGTCTCAGTGTCAAATGTCAGGTGATGTGTGGGGGATGCAGAGGATCAGTGTTATGTTGGTGAGTCGTAGGTGGATTACCGGACCTTGAGAGAGAGAGAGAGAGAGAGAGAGAGAGAGAGAGAGAGAGAGAGAGAGAGAGAGAGAGAGGGGAAGAGTAGCAGCTGGCACCCCACCCCAGGTTCGACCTCCAGTCTCATTAAAATTTTCTGCTCTCTCTCTCTCTCTCTCTCTCTCTCTCTCTCTCTCTCTCTCTCTCTCTCTCCGGATCAATGTCACGTCACAAGAAAGCCGGATCGTCCATCTTCCCCATTTGGCTTGCAATCGACGTCTCTTGAAATTGAGACCTGTCAATAAGTGGATTAGAAGTGACAGCAAGAATTTACTCAGGCTTTCCACTCCAATAATATTAATCATGTGTCATAGTTTTTTGTCTGATCCTGTAAGGCAGAAGGTATATATGTAATGGTTTTAAATAGTTTAGGACAGACCAGGTAAGTCTGATCTGGAACACTCTCTGACAGTTAAGTTTTCATTTATGCTTCGCCTTGGAGACATTATCCTTTGTCCAAGAGTTTTCATCTCATTAAACTCGATGCTGTCTTATTTTTGCTCCTATTGGCTGCAGACGATACGATTCCACGTGCACTAGGCGTCTCTCACTGAAGGGTGTAATAAAGGCTGTGTCTGTTCCATAATAGTTTTTTGTCTACTTAAACCCTGTGTTGCCTTTATATATTCTGCTCTTACACGGTTCCACATGCACTAGGCATCTCTCACTGAAGGTTGTAATAAAGGCTGAATCTGTTCCATAATTGTCTTGCTTCTGGGAAAATAGTTTACAATGCGAGGTACCTCCATCGTACATTATGTTATCACAGAGGGAATTGGATCTGACCTAATGGTACTGGAATCCTTAACTGTATATTTATTCAGCCAACACTATCACCTATTATGATGCTTTTTTGCCTAAATATATTTATGCTGCAGTAAAGATTAGACTGATCGTGCATGTAATTTTCCAACTCTTCCCTTCCCCTGCTCTCGCAGGCTGCACAAGTAACTCTACTGTCCCATAACAGAGCATTGTATCATTCATATCCTTCCCTCGTCGTCTCTCCTTCTCTCCTTCATCCTTCATAATCCTTCCTCCTCCTCTCTCTTTCCCTCCTTCTTACCCCATATTCCTTTCTCCTCGTCCCTCCTTCCCTCCCTCATTCATCATATCCTTTCCTCCTTGTCTTTCCTTCCCTATATTATCTTTCATATTCTCCCTCTTTGTCTTTCCTTCCCTCCCTCATTCTTCATATTCTTCCTCCTTGTCTTTCCTTCCCTCCATCGTCCTTCATTTTCTTCCCTCCTTGTCTCGCCTTCCCTCCACCATCCTTCACATTCCTTCCCTCCTCGTCCCTCCTTCCCTCCCTCATCCTTCATATTCTCCCTCTTCGTTTCTCCTTCCCTTCTTCTCTTCATCATCCCTTATATTCCTTCCTCCTCGTCTCTTCTTCCCTCTATCATCCTTCATATTCTTCCTTCCTCGTCTCTCCTTCTCTCCACCATCATTCATATTCTCCCTCCTCCTCCATCCTTCCATCCCTCATTCTTCACATCCTTTCCTCCTCGTCTTTCCTTCCCTCCCTCATCCTTCATATTCCTTCCTCCTCTCCTTTGCTTCCTTCCACCATCCTTTCCTACCCTCGGTCGCTGTAAGTCTGCTCACGGTGTCATACCAACATTGTTTTGGACGTATTGTGTTGAGAAAACGTGGAAAGAATATGGAATGAGGCTTCATGGGGCGATGATCAGAGGGGAAAGGAGAAGGAGGGTTAGATGTACGTCTCTGGAGTGTTAAGACGACGACAAGAAGGGGAAGAAGATGATAGGTCGGAATTAAACTTATCTTTTGCTCTGACGAAGGTATGAAGGGGAAGTAGAGGATGGGTTTGATTAATACCTACCGACTGTACGAGATAATCAGTTCCTATAGCCAGAGGAAGAGTTTTTATTTTTGCCATAAAGAGATGATTTTATACAGCATACAGGTGAGTTTTTGAACTGGAGGGGTTAAATAAAGCCTATATTAACCCCTGCAATTAAAGTGTTGATTACCATGAGTGGAAAGAATAATCAATAAAAAAGCCACCATTATATTTAGGGATTTACGAGTTTACGAGATGGTGTCGATAACTGACCAACAAAACATAACGAGAGATATTGGTCGTGTCCATCCGCCACACTGGTTGTTTTCACGTCTGTCATATTGTGGCTCAGTCAGTGATCTATAATGCTGGCAATTTTGTCTGTGGGTATTGTATTTTATTTTATCTCTCTTGTTAAACAGTAAAACTAGGATAGTGACATTGTTGCTTTATTCATGGTACCTCCAGACGCGTTTATTAAGCCTGCGAAGAGCCTCTGGTGCAGGAGGAGTTAGGGACAGTCTTTACTAATCCATTATTTTTGGTAATGGAGGCTTTATTGAGTTCCTATCATCACCAGGCGATTTTATTCCACTTATCACAGACCTTTTGGAACTGGTAATATCAGATTTAACCTTCACTAAATCCTTGGCTAAAAGAGTTTGGATATGTGTGAACAGGATCGAAGGGAGAAGAGAAAGACTGAATAAAAATAGCTTACTGACTGGATTAATGCCTCTCTCTCTCTCTCTCTCTCTCTCTCTCTCCCTGGATGAATTATGGGTAGCAGCAGCATCGCCAGTGACAAATTAATATACTGAAGTTTAAAACTGACTCTTGTTTATGGATCCCACCCACAACATGTATTGATGGGAAACGGTTGGGATGATGATGATGATGATGATGATGATGATGATGATGATGATGATGATGATGATCCACTTTATCACCTCTGTCACATCTGCTGCCAACACCATCACCACAACTACCAACATTACCACTACTACCAACACATCACATCAACCACCATCGCCACGGATCCCATCACCAAGATACATACCGCTGCACCAAACATACTCTATCCACACTTCCACCACCGTCACCACAACTACCACAATCACCACTTCCATCAAAGCACTGCAGTACCTTAAACATCATTACCACCACCACCACAATCAATCTACCACTTCTGTCTACCTAACACACACACACACACACACACACACACACACACACACACACACACACACACACACACACACACACACACACACACACACACACACACACACACACACACACTCACAATACTCCTACCACCACTTCCACCACTGCCACTTCCACCAAAGCATCGTAGCTAACTTCATCACCACTACCACCATCACCACTTCCTTCACCACACCCACCACTACCACCATCACCACTTCCTTCACCACACCCACCACTACCACCATCACCACTTCCTTCACCACACCCACCACTACCACCATCACCACTTCCTTCACCACACCCACCACTACCACCATCACCACTTCTTTCACCACACCCACCACTTCCACCTACCCAACACACATCTACAGTGCACTTGCCACCAGTACCACTAAGCCTCACCACACCACCAGCACCACCACCACCACCACACCCATCATCACCACCAGCACCACCACCACCACACTACCACCAACACAACCACACCCAGCCAGCACAGCATCAGCACCCGAGCCACTCAGCTTTAACAGCAGGTGTGTTATTCTGTGGCCACATGGCTGGCCTGATGCCAGGACAGTGGCCCACAGCCAGTTGGGTGCTCTGGCCACAATGCACACTTGTTATAGGCTGTTGTAATGAATGTAGTCTATAACTGCCATCACTTTAGCATCAGTGCTGAACTATGGGACACACGTACAGCCATAGTGTTGTCTAATCTGCCAGTGAGGTAAGGAAATGAGCATACACAAGACGAAAGGACTATAGTGGAAAGAAGGATGATTCCGTAAAGCTGATTAATGGCACTGACTCAGTCAGCATCCTTTGTTTTTCACTACACCTGGCTTGCATGTAATATAACTGAGAGTCCGTGTGAGGCACAAAACGGAACCTGACCTAATCAAACGCAAAGTGGGAAGCAGAGGTATACCGTCTCCATGCTTCTAAAACACGAATGGGGAAGAGATGTCTGAGGTGAGAGTGTTTTATGACAAAGTAGAAGGATTGTAATGATTTTCCTTGTGCTAGAGTCTGTAGTAACCAGTCTCATCCAACACAGTAGAATCACATGTAACAGCATGGAACAACCTACTACTGGCACCCACTTTAACTGCTTGTTTTGTCGTGGATCTCGAGTCCTAGATTCCTGAATATAATGTGTTCTCCGCAAGACTCTTCAGCTTACAAGGGAGGGGCAGCACAAGGAAATTTCATGATACAAGGGTCACACTGTAATGAAAGTTACAAGACTCAAGCACACATCTTTGTTTATGAGTATTTAAAATGTGCTTAGTAACCATCAAAGAATGACAAAAATCTAATGTATTACTGCTTCTGCCAGACAATTGTGTGCAGCTTTGGAGTGGTGTCTCGTTGTCTGTGGTAAATATCTGTATATTACTTAATACTGCATAGTTATTGACGTATTTAAGGTTTGTGTTATATGAGAATTACACGTCATTTAACATAAACAATCACTTATGATAGCAAGACAGGTAATAATTATAATGAGTGTGTGGTTGGGATACAGAATATAGCTTACTCAGCAGAAAATATATTCGCCAGATTCATGGCTTCGTGTTTACCAGCCTGGATGGATACGCATCGGTTTACTTATACAAATATGGTAACATGATATTCATATTATACCACGTAATATGAGAAGTATGTGGTGTGTGTGAGGCAGAGGTGTTTTTATAAAATATACTCCGTGCCTAGACTGGGCAGCCCTTTCCCTGAAGCACATCAGGCAACAGGCGTGTCACACACCTCATAAATCGCCGCTTCAACGCTAATACCCACTGTCCATACTGAACATATGGCAGAACGGACTTTCTCAGAATTAGTGTGATGTATGTGTCTGATGTGTGGCGAGTAACAATGACCTGGTGATATATTTTGTCCAATAACAGATGGAAATATTTTTGTACAAACAGAAGTGCACATTTAACACTATTAGTACTAAGGTAACTTACACCAAATTGAAACACATAATTGTAACGTGTATATAAGGCTGTAGACTTTTACCTCGTTCTCTTCTGAAGCAACGTACGAAACACACACACACACACACACACACACACACACACACACACACACACACACACACACACACACACACACACACACACACACACACACACACACACACACACACACACACACACACACACACACACACACACACACACACACACACACACACACACACACACACACACACACACACACACACACACACACACACACACACACACACACACACACACACACACACACACACACACACACACACACACACACACACACACACACACACACACACACACACACACACACACACACACACACACACACACACACACACACACACACACACACACACACACACACACACACACACACACACACACACACACACACACACACACACACACACACACACACACACACACACACACACACACACACACACACACACACACACACACACACACACACACACACACACACACACACACACACACACACACACACACACACACACACACACACACACACACACACACACACACACACACACACACACACACACACACACACACACACACACACACACACACACACACACACACACACACACACACACACACACACACACACACACACACACACACACACACACACACACACACACACACACACACACACACACACACACACACACACACACACACACACACACACACACACACACACACACACACACACACACACACACACACACACACACACACACACACACACACACACACACACACACACACACACACACACACACACACACACACACACACACACACACACACACACACACACACACACACACACACACACACACACACACACACACACACACACACACACACACACACACACACACACACACACACACACACACACACACACACACACACACACACACACACACACACACACACACACACACACACACACACACACACACACACACACACACACACACACACACACACACACACACACACACACACACACACACACACACACACACACACACACACACACACACACACACACACACACACACACACACACACACACACACACACACACACACACACACACACACACACACACACACACACACACACACACACACACACACACACACACACACACACACACACACACACACACACACACACACACACACACACACACACACACACACACACACACACACACACACACACACACACACACACACACACACACACACACACACACACACACACACACACACACACACACACACACACACACACACACACACACACACACACACACACACACACACACACACACACACACACACACACACACACACACACACACACACACACACACACACACACACACACACACACACACACACACACACACACACACACACACACACACACACACACACACACACACACACACACACACACACACACACACACACACACACACACACACACACACACACACACACACACACGACTGATACAGCATCAGTATGACACAAACTAATCCTCTATCATCAAGCTCCGTCAGATACACGGTTAGTCCATTAATGTGACACAGAGCCCATCCTTCCACCTCACCTAACATCAACACCCGCCCCCACTATCACCACCACCCTCTCGTCAACAGCTCCACCCCTCTCCCACTACCACCACCACCACCCTTTCATCAACAACACTCACCCTCCTCCATTACCACTACCCTCCTCTCATCAGTCACTTCATCATTACTCGTACCACCACCACCCTCTCGTCAACAACACCCATCCCTCCTCCGGGGTGATCAACTCCCCTGTTGCGGATCGTGTGTTTGGAAAATACTGGGACACTGGAGGAATCGTTCGTTTTTAGTTAGCCTCTTCAACCCGACAATATAATTTTCGTTTTTTCTGTTTCTTGCTGCCATGAGATGATTTTATTCGGCACAAGAAGACCCCTGAGAAATGGAGAATTTACTGAAGGTTATATCTGGCACCTCCAACTCGTAAGGCTTCCAAAGCTAATTCCGATCATCAAGAGATCTTTGTAGTCTATGTCGATACGAGAAAGATATAAACGACGTACAAAAGATTATTATGCTGTGTTAAGGAGAAAAATCACTAAGCCTGAGATGCCACCAAGCCGCCTAAACCGATGACCAAACGACTCCGTCAGCAACATAACGAGTGTCACCCTGTCTCTTGGTGTCAGGTAGTCAGCAAATCTGTCATGGGTGTCAGGTGTCGTGCCGTCTGTCAGCCCCTCTCTGAGCCACCTGACACCACCCGTCACGGAGTTAGGTAGGCGTCGATTCATATCCGTTACATAACGAGAGTAAAAAGAGGATGGAAAGTCAGAGGGAATGTAGCTCTGTCTTTGTAATGGTACAAGTAAAAAAATGACACAAACTTTTCCCTGATGAGAACAGTTAGTATTTTTTGTAACTAACGCTAAACGATATTTTTAGCCAACAATCAGTCAATGGAGCCCGAGTGTTCATACTGATATCAGTAACTCTCATATTCTCGAAACAACTGTCGTAGTTTATGTCAGCCAGTGCCAGACATTTTATTTCACCTGAGAGTGAGTCATAGGAGCCTGGAATGTTAAGACTGTGCACTTCAGAAAACATTTTAAGAGCTATAAATATATTAATATATAATTATTCTAGATGACTGTCTTTACTTAACCAGCAAACTCTTCTTGTTGCTTTGAAGAGGATGTTTCTAAGTCTCATATGAACCTATTGTGAAACACCTGAAACACTCGAAGCCCAAACACACTGGACCAGGGATGTAGAGGACCTTGCAAAGTGGGTGAGGGTGGAATGTATCATAGAGGCTTGGGAGCTGAGACGAGACCCGGTGGTGCAAATGAACCTGTTGTGAAACACTAGACACAGTGAAACCCCGAACACACTGCACTACTCAATTCTCTGAACCAGCAATTATTCTAAAGCAATAATATGATGCGGACCGTCCAGTTTACAGTCCTGATTCCTATTTCAGTACTATCTACGAAGGCTTGGGAGGAGATTTGGCAGTGCATGTGAACCATTTGTGAAGAACTAGACGCAGTGAAACCCCGAACACAATGAACTAAGAAACTCTTTGAACCATTGGAAGTTTGTGTGAAGCAATACTATGGCACACCATGATCGAGTTAGCAGTGGTGGCTCACATTTCACTTTTAGCTACGAAGGCTTGGCAGGAGAGCTGGCAGTGCATGTGAACCTTTTATGAAGCTTTAGGCACAGTGAAACCCCGAACACAGAACTGGTGGACACTGAACCACCAACGCAGCGAACCTCGAGATCAAGCAGAAGCAAGAACAAAGGTGTAGAAGGCTTCGGTGAGCTTTTGAGTTGGCCCTCTTGCGCTCTAGGCTCGTATCGTCGTTGGTTAAGGTACTTAAAGGTTAAGGAAAAGTTTGCCGGTCCCTTCGTGGCTGTTTGGCATAGAGATGGCTGTAACTAACAAAACTATTCTTTTAGTTAAGGACAAGGATAGAAAACAGGAAGGAGAGTTGGTACACTGCATGTAAACCTACTGTGACTCTCTAGACACAGGCAAACCCAGAACACTTCTTCCTTAGCGATTTGTTTTTGAATTTGGCTGGTTAATATCATTTTGCACGCTGTGTCTGTAAAGTGAGGAGAAATTTAAAAAATACGTGGCAGAAGAGGACACTAAGGTATAATAAACAGAGTAAATGGCTAAGAAAGAGGTGTTAGGGAGCTCTCTTAGCCGCCAAGAATACCAACTCTAGTCACTTTTGCAAAGGAATTTGTGTTTTGGGATCGGTTTATTTATATCTGTCTTCTGTCTGTCTTTCTGTCTTCTACCAACAACTCAGAAAATCACTGGAAAGAATTGTTAGTTTTGAAATTATGACTCAGAACCATCAAAGGAATGTTTTATTAAATTTTGGGCGAAAAATGTCAAAGGTCAAACCCCAGGTCATGAAATCATTAAAAGAGGACAGTGTTGCTTTGACGGGGGAATGTGCTCTCAGAGTGCTCTTGTTGTCTCTTGAATTTTATGCCAGTTTACTCCAGACTCTTTTATTTAGCAAAGAATTAGTTCAAAGAGCCTGAGATTTTTTTTTTTTTTAATAACAGAGCAGAGGAAGGAAAGATAAAAGAATATAAAAAGATAATCCACACCATATTACAGGTGTCCTTCATTCATGAAAGTTAATGATCAAACAGTAGTTAAGTTCTGTGTATAAACTTAATCGACTCGTTCTGATCAGTGTCCGTATGCTAGCAGGATGAGAAAGCATACTAACACCTTTCTCTTAGCGATTTATTTTGCATGTTACATTTTACCAATCACTTCTTCCATATTTACCCCCTTGTATTATCAACTAGATTGCATGAATAAGATAAAAGCAATGGTTAAAACGGCACATGGAGGAATCAATTGGTACGGAAAAGGTGTTAGGGAACCCTCACCCAACGAGAATACCTGCCCAGAACTGCGTGGTTAATTAAAGTCATTAAAACTCTGAATCCAATTAAAAGAACTAAAAATAAATTCAATTAAAGCGGGTCCCGGTCCACAATAGTCTCTTAATCAGGTTGTACTTCCCTGCAAGTTCCTTTATTTATTTCTGTATTTATTTATCTATCCATTTATTTATTATTGCTACATGTGTGTGGAAGGTTCAGTCAGTTACAAAAATAATATTTCACCTCTTCTACGCCTCATTTTCCTCTGCTTGCTAATATTCCTAAGCTGAGAGAGGCCTAGTATATTTCTCTGGCCATAGATACAAAAGTTCTAATATTTCACCTTTTCTGCTTCTCACTTTCCTCTGCTGGCTAATACTCCTAAGCTGTGAGAGGCTTGGTATGTTTCTCTGGCCATGGATACATAAGTTCGCCATTTCACCTCTTCTAGTCATCACTTTCCTCTGCTGGCTAATATTCTAATGCCGCGAGAGTTTTTTGGTATGTTTCCCTGTCCATAGATGTTTCTCTTTGATATGTGGGAATGTCGTGTGGGAGAGAGACAGGTTAGATCTTGAATTATTTTTTTTTTTCTTTAGCGTTTTGGGCTACATAGAACACAGAACATATTTTCAGAGAGTATTGTGTAGCCAGAAACGTTAGACAAAATAAAGCACTCAAACTCCAACCTCTCTCTCTCTCCCATCCAACATTTCCACGTGTCGCAGTGAACCATCTCTTTGTTATGATGCGTCAGGGAGGGAAGTGACGGATATTATTGTCTGCAGGAGTACAGATGGGATGGTAATATGACTAATGAAATGTGGCTACACAAATCCGTAGACTTTACTAGATCAAGAGTAAATGTTCAGAACTGTACATTTACGCCAGTGAACTCAAGCCAGCCACCGTCCACGCTCCCTGGATTTTCACTCCTGATGTAAAGTCTCACGATTAGATTATTTGTGCTTCGAAATTGCTCTGAGCTGCTTGGCAGTGCGATTATTATTATTATTATTATTATTATTATTATTATTATTATTATTATATTATTATCATTATTATTATTATTATTATTATTATTATTTGGGGGGTGTTGATTTATCTAACCTACACACGAGTATATTCAGTTTCTCAAGGGCCTCTGGTACCGAAGCAGTTTATGAAGGCGATATATAATTCCTTCAATAGATTACTTCACTCAAGTTAGGAAGGATATGTAGTACTGCAAATATTAACGGAGGCTTCATATCTACACCCTACTGTACAGAAAGTTTCCTAAAGCTAAGTTAAATCATTATATTATTTGTACTCTACCTTGGTCCAAATTCTTGTCCTTCTGTAGTTTATTTCACGCAGCTCAGAGGCAGAAAGGGCATTACTGTAGCTCTACATCCTTTCCACAGCTCTTCTTCGTGACTAAAGCCATATTCTAGTATTAATCTAATATTACAGTTTAGCTTTCATGAAGGATAGATAGCAATTTTAGGCCAAGTTAGCATAAAAACAGTATAGGAGGCGGCAATTTTAAATGGAACTTGGTGGTTGAATTAGTTTAGTATGGGGATTTGCAGGATTTACTGTGGGAGAAAGACAGAGCAGTTGTCGTGGGATTTATTGTTAGGATTTACTGTGGGAGAAAGACAAAGCAGTGTTGGTGGGATTTAAGGCTGTATTGATAGGATTTACTGTGGGAGAAAGACAAAGCAGTGGTGTGGGATCTACGGCTGTATTTTAGCTGGCATAGAAGGCTTCGTTGCTCCTTTTCTTTATCGATTTATTCTGCATGTTACATCTTTACATTTTCCTCCATGTTTTATATCCTTTTGATGTTGCAGTAGTTTTTTTTATCAATAGCACACAGAAGGTTACTGAGATGCGGTTCTTAGGATAATTCACTGTGCAAGAGGTGTTACGAAATATCCAACTTAATTTAGAATACTTCCCTAAAAACCTTCACTGCCATTATTGAACGGGTCTTGATTTTTTTCCCTTTGTTTAGTCAGCTTCGAAAATAAAAACTTGCAGACTCTCAGCCTTGGGTTCTTTCTTATTTCTATTAAAAAGAGATAAGAGGAGGAGAAGGTAATGACACGATGAGAAAAACTTATAAATATGAGGAACAAGTACAAGAGTGTTAGGCAGGATGCTTGGGCTTCACTACCCTTAACCCTTTCTTGTGGTGTGGTGTGGTGTGGTGTGGTGTGATGTGGTGTGGTGTGGTGTGGTGTGGTGTGGGAAGGTGTTTCTGTGCGGTGTGGTGTGAGAGGGTGGTGTGGTGTGGTGTAATATGGGAGGGCGATTTTGTGCTGTGTACTGTGAGAAAGTGGACTGGTGTGGTGTGAGAAGGTGATGTGGTGTGGGAGGATGATTTTGTGCTGTTTGATGTGAAAAGGTGGTGTGGTGCGGGAGGGTGATTTTTTTTTTTTAGCGTGGTGTGAGAGGGCGTGACAGTTGTGATGTGTTGTGGCGTGGTGTATGACGTGGTGTGCCGTGGTGTAACTCCTCTAAACTCGCTAATATCTACGGGACTGAAGCACCTCGCGTCCGAATATTACTAGTGAGGGACAGACGAACAGTGCCATGCCTAGAGATACTTCCTTGCCTAAAAATGAGGGAGCTTGTTAAGAGTGAGCGCAGAGCAATGACAGGAAAGGGAAAGGGTGATAATGTTTTAGTGCAACAGGAAGGTCAGTGTGGTGTTGCAGAGAGGAAGACAGGCGGGTGAATATGGGGAAGGGAAGGGCAGGGTGAAAGAAGAATAGGGTAAAGGGAAAACAGGGATAAAGATGGGTAAGTGAAAGGTAGGAAATGTAAAATGAATGGGAGGACACACACACACACACACACACACACACACACACACACACACACACACACACACACACACACACACACACACACACACACACACACATAGCGTTGTTTGCTGTCACTGGCGGTAATGAAGGTCAATGGGATAAAAATCATGCAGGAAAAAAAATATATAAGGTTTGATATTGAGTCTGTGTTACCGTACCACATTGACTGTCCCTTTGTGTCAGAGAGAGAGAGAGACAGAGACAGAGACAGAGAGAGACAGAGACAGACAGACAGACAGACAGATAGAATGAAAGACAGAAAGACAGATAGACATAGAGACAGAGACAGACAGACACATAGATAGATAAATGGACAAATAGACAGATACTAACACACTGAAATAAGTTAATAAAAAGCTTGAGGAAATGGAAGAGAAAGTGAGAAAGAAAGTGTGCGACAGAGAAGCTGATTCCCTCTTAATTTACCGGCATTAAAAACGCTGATGAACTTATTACCTGCAAATGGCATCATAAGTAAGTGAGAGAGGGGACTGAGTCATGAAATAATGAAGCAAAACACAAGGGCAGGAAGTTGACGAGGTTGAGTGATGGGAAAAACGCGAGATGTGAAAAATAGCAGAGTGGAAATATCATTCAAAACTCATTAATAAAGCAAGGACCACGAATGAGAAACATGAAGCAAATAATTTCAGAGGGATTATACATTGTTTTATTTGTTTTTAGGACCATAACGTTAAATTTAATCATATTTGCCACAAGAAGAAATGTTTTGTCAATTGGATGAAAGTTTACAAGGCAGGTACGGCTAAAAAGAAGAGTTTGTAGCCTCGGCCTGGTTCCGCCACAGTATTATGGTGATCACTTGATGGCAACACCCAGGCTTCGGTAACGCTCACGGGGTTCAGAGAGAGAGAGAGAGAGAGAGAGAGAGAGACCTGCGTGAGTGTTGGCATCAAATAATCACCATAACACAGACGGCACCGGGCCAAGAAGACCACGAATTTTTGTATTCAACTGTACCAATGCCTTGTATCTCGAAAAACATTTCTTAGTTTCGTCTCCTTTTTAATTTAGGTATTATAGTTTCCCGTGAGAGTGGGGCTGCGACAGGGATGTGTGATGTCGCCTTGGTTGTTTAATATTTACATGGATGGTGTTGTAAGGGAGGTGAATGCAAGAGTTTTAGGTGGTCTGAGTCTGGTAAATGTTGATGGAGGAGAGTGGAATCTGAAGCAGCTGCTGTTTGCAGATGATACTGCACTGGTGACTGATTCAGAGGAGAGATTGAGACAGTTGGTAGAGGAGTTTGGAAGGGTGTGTGAAAGGAGGAAATTGAAAGTAAATGAGAATAAGAGTAAAGTGATGAAGTGTACGAGGTTGATAGATGGTAGGGGGATGAATATAGTTTTGAATGGTGAGTTGCTTGAGGAGGTAGATTGTTTTAAATATCTAGGGTCACATGTTGCTGTGGATGGAAGAATAGATGCAGAAGTGAAGTTTAGAATAAATGAAGTAGGAAAGGTGCTGGGAGGAATGAAAAAAGTGTTTAAATGTCGTTCGCTTAGAATGGATGTAAAGAGAAGGCTGTATGAGGGTGTTGTGGTACCGACTGCATTATATGGGGCTGAAACATGGAATATGGGTGTAGCAGAGAGGAAAAGTTTGAATGTAATGGAGATGAGATGTCTGAGGAGTATGTGTGGAGTGACGCGTATGGATCGGGTGCGAAATGATGAAGTGCGAAGGAGAACTGGAGTTGTTCGGGAGATGGCTGGCAGAGTTGAGCAGAGGGTGTTGCAATGGTTTGGGCATATGGAGAGAATGGATAATGAGCGATTGGTGAAAAAGATAACTAGATCTGATGTGAGAGGTGTAAGGCTGAGAGGAAGACCACGAATAGGATGGATGGACAGTGTGAAGAGAGCGCTGGATGCGAGAGGGATGTCTGTTGAGCAAGGAAGAGTGGCTGTGCGTGACAGAAATAAATGGAGAGAAATTGTGAATGAATAAGTGATGACGCAGCCCTGAGGGGATATTCTCCCGCATTTGGTCTGATCAGCTAGTCAGGTCAGGTGCGGGTAAGGGGATGGGTCTGTTATGATGTGGCAGGGGTAAACCAGTTCTGCTGTCGGGCCCTGCTGCGGATGTCACTGATTGCATTGCCCAGTTGACCCTTGTGCGGTGTGGTGCGGTGAGGATCTGTCCGTTCTCCCCTTTGGGGCTAAGATGCGAATGAATGTGTTTGAATGGATGAGTAAATGGAGAGTGAGTCATCCTGTCTCGGCTACCTCCCTTTCCTTGGGGGAAGCAGCCTAGGTATATAGATAGATAGATAGAAACTTCAAAAATACGAACGCTAAACCAACAGACGCCAAAGCAAGCGTCACAGTAAAATTCCCTTGTTCTACTTGACCTGTTGGGTAAGAAAATGTCCCTATGGCCTCCTTTTTTCTTTCCGTCTTTTTCTTCTATCCTTTTCCTATGAGTCTGAAACACCTGCAAAGACACATGAACTACATATGGTCAAACTTTGTGATGTCATGCATTTCCTAGATAATGTAGGATTTTTAGTTATTTCTTTCTCCAAGTGATTTTATTTACAGTCAATCATAAATCTCTATGGATCACTACAAGCAGGTAAAGGTAACAGTCACTTCCCCGCCATATACAAGTAAACAAGTCCTTAGGTTCATCATAACACCGTCCATCACCTGCGTTACGCCTGCTTCGTCAGACACCAGCCATCCTTGCCATACACTTGCCCCAGAATACTTTGTTACACCCGGTATTACTAGGATACGTATACACAGCGTCACCATAAACTGTGTACTGTATATTTCAACACATTTGTGACCCTGTGGATTTTTGGTAAGGAGATTATTATGGAGAGGGAGGTTGGGTGGGATGGCTGTTTAATCCCTTCAATGAGAGGATCGTATTTTGTATTTTTTTTCTTCTGTCATCAGGCAACGTTATACAGCTTAACAGAGTACCTTAGTAAAGTAGTGGTTTCATCGTCTTGATCTTGTATCTGTCCTATCCTTCCTCAGCCCCCTGCCTGTTACTACTTTCTTCTATTTCATTTGTCTGTGTCTTTTATCTGACGTTCCCTCCTAACCACAATTTGCTATCAGTGACTTCTGTTTCTGCGTCTGTGTCTTGTATTTGGTTAACCCTCCTGCTAAATACTATGTTTCCTCCCCTTCCCTCTTCCTAACACCCCCATGACGCTATCCTATTTGACGTTAGTAAGGGAAGGCGGTGGGAGGGAAGACACATGTGGGTGAGAATGAAGAGGACAGAGTCTGGGATGAATATATGTGGTATTAAGGGCGATATATTGGATATTGGAGAGACTTATGACTGGACGGTGATGGAGCGTTTGTGGGAGACTCTTATTGTTGTTTTTGATGCTACTGCTGTGGTCCCAGGCTCATTTGAAGCGTGAACCCAGTGGACTGCAGGCTGAAGTCATCCTCCTACTGCAGTCTTTACCACCCACCTTTCAGAGCATAGGGAGGGGGTTGAGGGACATTTGCATAGCCACCATTGGATCCGTCTGGGTATATCGGTGCCATCACGTGAAGGCGAAGGCGTCCCTTTCCAGTACCATGGGAAACTTGGTAGAGAGAGAGAGAGGAAGAGCAGACAGTGGAGAGAAAAAAGATAGAGGAAACTTGAAGTAGGGGGAGATGGAGAGAGAAAAGAGTGGAGAGAGAAGGTTAGACGTGGTACCTTAACAAAGGATAATTGGTGAAGGGAGGGTTGGGGAGAGGAGGAAGCTGGGAGAAGAGGGACTTGGTGAGAAAAGGTTATGACATATGGAGAAGACTTGGTGAAGGCAGGATAGGAAGAGGAGACTGGAGAAAGAGAAGATAGGGTCAGATATGGTGTTGAGGGGCAGCGTATGGAGGAGGAGGAGGAGAAGGAGTAGGAGTAGGAGGAGGAGGAGAAGAAGAGAGTGAGGAGAAGAAGAGGGAGTTTAAACCCATCCACATTACTTTTAAAAATGGAAGAAGGAGAATATGCAGTAAAAGGTGAGAAAGACGGGAATCGCTAATGCTTGTTAATGATATATACACAATGCATTTTTAACCTCCTCAGTGTAATATATCTTTCTAATTTTTCTATAGGGGCGAGAAAACTTTATTCACCTGTGGAAAGATACCTCGTAGACAGAAGGTTAAGGTAAGATGCTGGGAATGTCATTAACCTGAAGGAGTTGTTAGTAAAGGTGAAAGTGATACAAGGAGGTGAGAAGTAGGTGATTGAAACTGGTTAATTATCTGTCTATCTATTGCCAGACGCCTTATTCCCGTAAAGGGTGGCCACAAACAAATCGCCTCCATGTCGCCATGTCCCCACCCATTTCACTGCCCTCCTCTTACTTCCCACCCTGCTCTCTCATATACCTCTCCACTCCATCACTCCACCTCATCCTCGGCCTCCCCCTCCCGCTCCCCCCCTCCACCTCACTCACATTCACTCTCCTCGTCTGTCTCTCGCTCTCCATCTTCTCCACATGACCAAACTGGTTAACACTCTTGTATAATACTGTGTGTGTGTGTGTGTGTGTGTGTGTGTGTGTGTGTGTGTGTGTGTGTGTGTGTGTGTGTGTGTGTGCTTTCTGCCTCAAGATGATTACATTGAGCTTTAGGGAGCTTGATAGTAAAAAGGGGGTTTGTGACGAATGTAACACCTTCATCTTGAACTATAACTCACGTTCAGTCTATATTAAGATAAACGTCGCCTTAATTCAGTGTTGGTGGTAAAGTAATACAAAGTGGCAGTCACGGGTCCTGAGGGGGATCTTACTAAATGCGTCAACAATAAAGGAAGGTGAGAGGGAAACATATTTTATTTATTCTTTACTCCTGCTGCTTCAAGGCCATTATATTAGAATTAGGGAATGCCTCTCTTACTTTAAAAATTTATAAAGATATTCCGAACACGTCCAGCTGGAAAACCACCTCTCAATTAGGATAAAGAATGAGATTTATAATGATTGATTCCATTCCCTTCAGTAGCCTCTCCTAAACTGAGTAAAATAATGGGATAATAAAAAAATAAGATGAGAGCAAGACAAGAGAATGAGGCCCGTATTCTTGTCTGTTATGGAAGCTCCCTAACACCTCTTCTTTAGGGATTAATTTTGTTTATTACACCTTACTCTCCTTTGTGTTACATAAATCCTTCCAATACCACCATAATCTGCATACTGTTAATAACACTGATAAGGCTGTTGACCAGATGAAGCCAAAAATAAAGTGCTAAGGAAGAGGTGTTAGGGAGCTTCCTTAACCGATGGGAGTACGTGTCATAGAAGCCTGAGAGTGTTAATAGTTGAAGCATTTGAATTGTCAACTGATTTACTGATTTACTGATGCTCGAGACTAAAAGCTGCTTCAGTAGGCATATCTGGTTAGGGCTGAGGCGGCATCCACGGTGAAATATTGTGTCCACTAAATAATCCAGGTGAGGAAGCTGGGCTGGGTAAGGCTAGGTTAGAATACATTAGGTTATGTTAGGTTAGTTAGGAATAAAAACTCCTTCTATAGGCCTGTCAGGGTAGGGCTAAGCGGGCATCTTTGGTAAAATAGTGTCCAATGAAGTTAAGTTAGGTTAAGTTAGGTTAGGATACGTTAGGTTAGGATAGGTTAGGTTAGGAAAGGTTAGGGTTGATTAATTTAAATAGGTTAGGTTAGATACTAGGTTACTTTAGGCTGTGTTAAGCTAGGCCAGGTTAGTTTAGGTTTGGTTAGTTTGGTTTGGTTGGGTTAGGTTAGTTCCGGATTAAGGCTGCTTCCTTAGGCCTGTCGGGTAGGGCTAAGGCGGCCTGTTGGGTGAAATATTGTGTCTACTAAATATTCCTGAATGGCTGTGAGGGGTTCTGGCGTCAGCTGACCCATCCTGACCTACGTTACTATCACCACCCGACCCCCTCACCCCAACACCACCCGACCCCCTCACCCCAACACCACCCGACCCCCTCACCCCAGCACCACCCGACCCCCTCACCCCAACACCACACGACCCCCTCACCCCAACACCACCCGACCCCCTCACCCCCAACATCACCCGACCCCCACACCCCCAACACCACCCGACCCCCTCATCCCAGCACCACCCGACCCCCACACCTCCAACACCACCCGACCCCCTCATCCCAGCACCACCCGACCCCCTCACCCAACACCACCCAACCCCCACACCCCAACACCACCCGCCCCCCTCACCCAACACCACCCGCCCCCCCCTCACCCCAACACCACCCGACCCCCTCACCCTAACACCACCCGACCCCCACACCTCCAACACCACCCGACCCCCTCTCACCCCAGCACCACCCGACCCCCTCACCCCAGCACCACCCGACCCCCTCACCCAACACTACACTGTCTGACTCTGTACCCTGGTGTCTTCAGCCGTTTGACAGGCAATATCCAGACACCTGAATGTAGTGTGTCCAACCAGGCAGAAAGGAATGAATCTATTTTACGTTCATTTTATGCTATAATTTTTTCTTGTATTTATTTTTGAGAGGCCAAGCTGTTCAGGCAGTTTACCATGGATTCTTTCTTTAATAAACCTGGTCTTCAAAGAGAGAAACTAACATACATTAGTAATAGTGATATCTGAAGTGTTGCTTTTACGTTACTTAGCGTTATTAATACCATTGTTGAGCTCAGTGGTAGTTTGTGTCATCGCTGCCTGTCCTGCTGCCTGCCTGATCGTACCACAGCACAGCATATCCACCAAACCATTCCTACCAACACAGCATTAAACCATTCCTACCAACACAGCATATACACCAAACCATTCCTACCAACACAGCATATACACCAAACCATTCCTACCAACACAGCATATACACCAAACCATTCCTACCAACACAGCATATAAACCAAACCATTCCTACCAACACAGCATATACACCAAACCTTTCCTACCAACACAGCATATAAACCAAACCATTCCTACCAACACAGCATTAAACCATTCCTACCAACACAGCATTAAACCATTCCTACCAACACAGCATTAAACCATTCCTACCAACACAGCATTAAACCATTCCTACCAACACAGCATATACACCAAGTCATCCTCCACTGAGATAGTAGCCCTGACACAAAGAATATTAACCAGGACTCCAGGCCTTTGTGTCTAAGAGTAATACAGAGAATATTTACCACTAGTTCTGGCCTTTGTGTGGGGCTCTGGCGGGTCTTGTTGCCTTGTGTCCAATCCCACTGGCTGCCTGCTGCCCCATTGAGCCTAAAAGTAGGACCAGAGAGTATACAAGTAACTACAGGGTGACTTATTTCTGTTCTGTGCTTGTGAGATTGATTAATGAGGTGATGTTGGATGAAGGGAGTGCAGACTGATAGCGAAATACTGGATGATACTGAGACGATTTGTTCTTGGCTACCCTCCCATAGCGTGAGGTGTTTGGAGATAGATAGATAGGTAGATAGATAGATAGAAAGTTAGATGGATGGATAGATGGATGGATAGATAGATAGACAGACAGGAAGAGAGACTGACTGATTGACTGATTGATAATTGATAGACACATAGACTGAGAGATATATGGATGGACAGACAGATAGATAGACAGATGGATGGATGGACAGGTAGATAGATGCATGGATGGTGAGACAGATAGATAGACAGATGGATGGATGGACATATAGACAGATAATAGACAACTCTGAATATTGACCAGGAATCAAGGTCATCTACAAGCTTAATCATACGTGCATGAATCTTTCTGCACACCTTTCAATTTACCCAGATTATTTTCCATTTCCTGTTCTCCTTAATTCCCATCACAAATACAGCCAATCCTTTCTCTCCATCAGGAACCAACCTAAATGGACCTTTTTTTTTTTTTTAATCCACTCCTCTTTTCCTTTATTTATTATCTTTTTAGTAACCCCTCCTTCTTCCTCTCTCCGATTTTTTTTCTCTGGGTGATATATTGCTGGGTTGCCTTCCATATTATTTTTTCTATCTCCTAATAGATATACGACAGACTGACCCATATCCTACGTTGCCGTCTTCTCATATTTCATTTATGGTACTTCCAGACAGCTTAATGCAGCTTAGGAGAGAGATTTTGACCTATAAGGGTGAGATAAGGCTTTTACTAACCCTTTTATCCCAAGACAAATTTGCTCAGCTGCAAGAAGTCGTCTGTGTGGTAAAAAGAATTAACTATTTGCTGCAACAGGATTTTCAAGTGAAGGATGCAAATGATTCCTTCCAATAAAACCTTAACAAAGAACCAGTTAAAGATCCATTCATTGGGAGATGCTTTAATACATTTGGTTTTAAAGACTGGAGGTCATAGGCGGAGGGAAATATAGACTAAAAGAGATTGTTACAGACTTGACCTGTTGCATACGTGAAAGACTGAGAGTATCCATTAAGTCTCGCATTAGAGAGGGGAACAGATGAGGAGTTAGAGTGTGTTGCTAGACGGGTGCTAAATCCATAAGTGTTGTTCAAGCCACTCCATTACCCAAACAGCACTGAATAACAAAGCTTGGTGTGTCTGGAAAGTAGCAATATTGATGGTATTCCAGGACTTCATTCCAGGACTTCATTTTTTAGTTCCAGTTCCAGTGTCAGGTTGGCCCATTGACGAGATTTAGGTCGACTGGAATGTATGCTGGGGTGACTAACGGCGGGTGAAGAGGGTGGGGTGGGGAGGAGAGGGGCAGAGGGAGGGGAGAATGGGAAGGGGAGAAGTGAGAGAGGGAGGGAGGGAGGGAGGGAGGAACATAGGGTGATGCTAGATTTGGAGTAGGGGGAAAGAGGGAGAGAGTGTGGGGTGGAGTGTGCAATGTGGAGGGTGGAGGTGGAGTGTGAGATGGTGTGGAGGGTGAGGGTGGAGTGTGGGATAGTGTGGAGGGGGGGGGTGGAGTGTGAGAGGGTGTGGAGGGATGGGTGGAGTGTGAGTTGATGTGGAGGGTGGGGGTGGAGTGTGGGATGGTGTGGAGGGTGGGGGTGGAGTGTGAGATGGTGTGGAGGGTGGAGGTGGAGTGTGAGATGGTGTGGAGGGTGGGGGTGGAGTGTGAGATGGTGTGGAGGGTGGGGGTGGAGTGTGTGATGGTGTGGAGGGTGGGGGTGGAGTGTGTGATGGTGTGGAGGGTAGGTGTGGAGTTTGAGATGGTGTGGAGGGTGAGGGTGGAGTGTGGGATGATGTGGAGGGTGGGGGTGGAGTGTGGAATGATGTGGAGGGTGGGGGTGGAGTGTGAGATGGTGTGGAGGGTGGGGGTGGAGTGTGGGATGGTGTGGAGGGTGGGGGTGGAGTGTGAGAGGGTGTGGAGGGTGGGGGTGGATCAGGAAGTGGGAACAAGCAACTGAAGTAATGAAAGAATCAGTATCATTTGGCTAATCATTACACGGGTTAATAATCATGATCATAAGTTCCTTTAAAGATTTCTTAAAGCCTTCTCCTAAGCGATTCATTCCCTTAATTATGCCTCATTAACCTCTTTTATGTTAATGATGTAAGCCATGTCGACACTAAAGCGACATAGAGTTAATAGCATATGAGAATATGTTGAGGTGTTAAATGCAAACAAATTAAATCGCTCAGGAGGAGGTGCCACGAAGCTTCCTGTGTAACCTGCAGTACAATCCTTAGGTTCTTATTATCGTCAGAGAGGGAGGCTCCCTAACACCTCTTCCTTAGCGATTTATTTTTGGATATGTCTGGTTAATATTATTTTGTACGTTATTTATGCAGAGTATGGCGATATTAGGTGGATTTATTTAATATAGAAGAGGACAGTCAGGTGTAATTAGCAAAATAAATTGCTTAGGAAAAGATGTTAGGAAGCTTTCATACCCAACGAGAATACGTGGCCTAGTGTGATGAAGTATACATATGCTATCAATAATACCTTTACACATCAGGGACTTTGGACTAATGGCGCGAGATTCAAACCTTTCCAAATGGACTTATTGTTGTTTGGTTTCCTATATTCTCCTTTGCAATCCATTTTAGTATCGTTGTTAAAATTTACTAAACTCATATTAGGTCTTGATAGTTGTAAGGCAGTGTAAAGGAATTAATGACTGCAACTGTAAAAAAAGAAAGAGCCCATGTAATCGAAATGTTCTCCCTATTGGTCTTAGTAGCTTTTTTTCCTTTACAGTATGTGTCCGACTCTGGGCATAGGCTTCACGGCCTGCTGTCAAGGCCCAGTAGTCCTCCTACATACCATACACCTCTACATGTCACCACTTCGGCGCTAACACCCACCGTCCATATTGAATACATGCTAGGGCTGTCTCATGCAGGACTGGTGTATTGGTATTAGCGGGGGTATTTTTATGGCACTAACACCCACCGTCCATATTGAATACATGCTAGGGCTGTCTCATGCAGGACTGGTGTATTGGTATTAGCGGGGGTATTTTTACGACATGTCGGCGGGTCTTCTGGTAGACCAGTAAAGCCTGATTTAATGAAATTCAAATCCTTAAACTGTTCCCTGCCCCAGCCGGGATTCGAACCTGGGTCCGTCAAGACTGCAGGCCACCTCTCTACCGATTGAGCCACTATCTCTGTTTATGTGCCTTTCTCTCTCTCTCTCTCTCTCTCTCTCTCTCTCTCTCTCTCTCTCTCTCTCTCTCTCTCTCTCTCTCTCTAACACACGCCTGGCTTCATCCCCTCCATCCTCACTGATATGGTCATCATCAGTAACCTGCCTTCCTACCCTCACCTCAACACACTGGCCAAATCTGTCTTCATTTTTTATTTTTCCAATCGTTTCTATTCTGCTTAGGAGTGACTTTCTAGCTGGAGAAGTTAGGTGTAGCCTTAACTATACGCCTTTTACTCTAACTTGGCCTAAAATCATCTTCCATCTTGATTTCTGTTACAAGAGATTAACACTAGACTCTGAAGCTAGCCAGTCCAGTAGAGGGAATGTAGTCATAGTACTGTCTTTTCCTGCCAATGATCTGTGTGAAATAAGCGACAGGAGAAAGAAAATCTGGGCCAATTTATAGTGAAAAGAGTATAGCATCCTTGGTGAGAAATGCATATAGTGTAACTTCTTGCAAACCATTCTATGTTGTCCTAGTGGAAAGGTATATGAGACTGGAGTGTGTGAGCTGGGTGGAGGGCAGCGAAATGGTGGGAGACAGGGTACCTTGGAGGCGATTTGTTTGTAGCCATCCCTTATGGGATTGAGGCGTCTAGCAAAAGGTAGATAGACAGATTTTGCAGGCTGGGGGACTTAGACTCAGCCTTGATTAATCCTTTCTCTATGTGATTTTTTTTTATTATTAACTCTTTGGAAGCTATTAATTTGTTTAGGATAATTTGTTGGTGGTGAAGGTGATTGTTTCAGCCTTCACTAACTCTTCACTAAAGGAATTCAACCATCTTGCTACCTTCACACAGTTATATTCCGCGTTGGTGACACTGAGCTACAGGGATGAGATAAAGCCGTCCTTAATCCCTCCAGTACGAGAAGGTCTTTTATTTTCTACATTTGTGGTAGGGTGTGGCGACCATCATCCACTCACTTGATGTAGCGCTGCCTACTTCTTCCTTCGCCTTTATCATTCTTTTTCTATGTCTGCCCTCCTCTCTTCCTGTTTCTCCCATCTTCCCTATCACTTTCTATTACTTTTCTTTCCTTTTCAGGTGGCTTTACGTTAAGTGACAAGCCTAACGGTTTCCTGTAAACGAAGACCCATATACAACGCTGGGTGGTAACCATATAACCAACCCACACGTGTTCTCTACGTGTCAACAAGTGGGTTTGTGGAAGGTTAGTGCCCCTCCCCTTAAAACAACCACCTCAAAGACAAACGGCCACCCCTTACAGGATTGTAGCGTCTGGCTATAGATAAATAGATAGATAGATAGATAGATAGAAGAGACTTGAGACCTGAAGTGTTTATATATACAATTCTACAACCACTTCAGTACGAGAACGTCCTTTTTATTCATGGTATTTCAGACGATTTCATTCAGTTTAGGACAGACCTCTTGGGGCTGTCTTTTCCTCGGTTAAGGAAGCTCCCTAACACCTTTTCCTTAGCGATTTGTTTTTGGTTATAGCTCGTTAATATCCTTCTGTAAGTTGGTAATGCGGAGTATGGCGATATTAGAAGGATTTAAGTAACAGAAGAGAACAGGGAGGTGTAATAAGCAAAATAAATCGCTTAGGAAAAGATGTCAAGGACCCTGGTAGTGATATGTTCAGTGAAGGCCTCATCTAACCCTTTCAAAGGAAAAAGTTCTCCTTGAATGAAAATCGTCATCAGGATAAGGGAACTCTGAATAAATGACACGACCCAAAATTACGACCCAGAAATGAGATGGGTTCACTCCACTCAGACCACCATCACACCTTGTACTCATCACCTCCCTTCCTCACTGTAATGCCCCTCCTCAGTAACGTGTCTAGCTTCCTCTCACTTCACCTTAATACACTTCTTCACTTCCATTTCCCTTACCAGCTTCCACTCTTCCTCACTTCACCTTAATACACTTCATCACTTTCATTTCCCTAAGCAGCTCGTCACTCAGCCTCATCTCACTCTCTCTCAGCACTTCCTCCAGACGATGGCTCTCACCTTAATCAAAGTTCCCCTCATCTCACCTCATCAATCACTTCATCTCCTTACCCACTGCA
>NC_136990.1:622274-652274 GCF_032717465.1 Coenobita brevimanus
CATGTACTCAATATGGACGGTGGGTGTTAGCGCCGAAGTGGTGACATGTGGAGGTGTGTAGAACTATATAGCGGGTCTTTTGATAGGCCCTGAAGCTATTGCCCAGAGTCGGATACCTAAGAAATAACTAAAATAAAATAAAGTTTTAAGCAAAGCCATCTAAGTTGCAGGCCAAACATCTGACCTTGCCTGTGACCCTTATCTTTGGCCAAGTGTACACAATATTGAATCACTTAATTATTTCCTGACTCAACCATTTCACCAGGCTTGTTCTAAATCTGATAAAAAGAAAATGTTTGCGTTGATCTTGTTTATTTTCCTTGACCTATGCCTCTTTTCAGTCAAAATTTAATCGTTTTTTCGCCTAAGAGTCCTCAGTCTTGTTTCAGATTTAATGCCTTTCAGTTTAAAACGTTAGCAGATTGACAGAAGACTAGACAGAAGGGCAAACAGACATACAAATAAGCCAGCCAGTGTAATTACGTCGCTGGATTGAAGGGGTTCCAGTGCATTCCTCTGTCTAGTATGTTAATATATTCTTGTACGTCATTAGTGTTATCTGTGTAATAAATAATATGACATGGATAGCATACAAGAGCTGACGAGCTGTAATAGGCACTTTATCGGTATGGAGGAGGTGCTTTACTCTGAAAATTTCTATCTATCTATTTATTGCCAGACGCCTTAATCCCATACGGGGTGGCCACAAACAAATCGCCTCCACGTCGCCCTGTCCCCCTCCATTTCACTGCCCTGCTCCCAGCTCACACCCCCCTCTCTCATATACCTCTCCACTCCATCCCTCCATCTCATCCTTGGCCTCCCCCTCCCTCTCCCCCTCTCCACCTCACTCACATACACTCTCCTCGTCAGTCTCACTCTCTATCCTCTCCACATGGCCAAGCACCTCAATGTGTTTCTCGTAAATTTCTCCATAAAATTCCTAATGAGGTCACTGAACTGTATCCTTCTTCACACAGGATGCTTTCTCACCCTCCTCCTTAGCAATATATAAGTAGTTTGCTTATCACATCTTAGTATTTCCTTGTGTGTTGTTCGTTTATTTTTTAGATATTAATTACTGTGTTATGTTGGTCAAATGTGGCAGTGCTTGGTGTGGAAATGTGGGGTGTGGGTTGGATGTGTGATGGAGTGTGGTGTGGCAGTGTGTGATGTGTGGCTGGGAAGTGTGGTGGTGTGTGGTGTGGCAGTGTGTAATGTGTGGCTGAGAAGTGTGTGGTGTATTGTGTGGCAGTGTGTAATGTGTGGCTGGGAAGTGTGGTGGTGTGTGGTGTGGCAGTGTGTGATGTGTGGCTGGGAAGTGTGGTGGTGTGTGGTGTGGCAGTGTGTGATGTGTGGCTGGGAAGTGTGGTGGTGTGTGGTGTGGCAGTGTGTGATGTGTGGCTGGTTAGTGTGCTGGTGTGTGGTGTGATGTGTGATGTGTGACGATGCAATGTGACAGTTTGTTCTGTATCACTGTGAGGGGTTAACGCCAGATGCTGCAGTGGGTCGCGTAACAGTGTTTGGTGTGGCAGTGTGTGTGTTGTGGCAGTGTGTAGTCTGCTTGTGAAGTGTGAGTATGTGAGGAGGCAGTATTTACTATGGCAGTGTGAAGCGTTATGAGTAAATGTTGAAGTACGGGTACCTTCGTGTGGTAGTGTGTGTTATGGCAGTGTAGAGGATTGTGTGTGTGTAATATGAGAGTATGTGCTACGGCAGTGTGAGGTGTTACAGGGAAATGAGGGAACTGTTGCAGTATGTGACTCTTGATGTGGTAGTGTGTGTTGTGGCAGTATGTGATGTGGCAGTGTGTAGTGTGGCTGTGAGGTGTAGTGTTTTTAGTGCACAGGCAATTCCCCAGCTCCATCCATTTTACCCAACATGCTCACATAAACACGAACTCCTGCTTGGTACCTTCACTGCTTCCTTCCTCTTTTAGCCTCTCTTGTGCTGTCAGGGCATGTGTGGGAAGAGGGGTTGTCACTGAGTAGGGACGGAATACGACTGGAGGTTCTATTATCTTGGGTCACCCCTCATAAGATGCGTTGTTAAGCTATACATACATACATACGTAGGTAGATAGGTAGACAGAAATACCTCACTACAGCGTTCTTTGTGACTCTCCTCTCTCCTTTCTCTGTTGAGCACGTAGCAATTCTGAAGGTCTGTGTAGTTGTAGCCTTGTGTAGTCTCAGTGTAATGCCTGGTAGTCTCCTGTAGTTCCGGTATAGTCCTGTGTAGTTCCTCCAGCCTATCTTACTTCCTGTAGCCCCTACGTAGTGTGTGTGTGTGTGTGTGTGTGTGTGTGTGTGTGTGTGTGTGTGTGTGTGTGTGTGTGTGTTTGTTTGTCCTGTGTAGCTTCCTGGTGTAGGGGTCCGTGTTGTGTAGTCCTGTGTAGCCCCTCCCCTGTAGTCCTTTGTAGTCTTGTCCTTTGTAACTCCTAGTACTCCATTTGTAGCCTCTCATAATCCTTCGTAGTAATCGCCTATACCAACCCCATTCCCTGGTGTAGCCTCATAAAGTAGCCCCTCTCCTGGTGTGGTGTGGTGTGGTGTGGTGTGGTGTGGTGTGCTGTGGTGTGGTTTAGTTCAGTGTGGTGTCGTGTGATGTGGTATGGTTTGGTTCAGTGTGGTATTGTGTGATGTGGTACGGTTGGTTTGGTATGGTGTGATGTGATGTGGTGTGGTGTGGTAGTGTGGTTTGGCTTGGTGTGGGTTGCTGTGGTGTGGGATCTCTCCTCACCCTTCTGACATAAACCCCTGTTGCCCTTTCTCGTCCCATACCGACCCTTGCAGTTCTTTTTAACCCTATGTAATCTCTTCTTGTTCTATGTATTTCCTTTATAATCTAAACCTCCATCCTTACTGTAGCCCTTCCCTTTGTATCAGACATAGTCTTTTGGGATTCTTTTTAGTCCCTTTATATCTTTGTAGTTTTGTGTAGTCCTATGAAACTCCCTGGTGTTGTAGTGTGTAGTGTAGTGTAGTGTATTGCAGTATGGTGTAGTGTAGTGTAGTGTAGTGTACAGCAGTATGGTGTAGTGTAGTGTAGTGTAGTGTACTGCAGTATGGTGTAGTGTAGTGTAGTGTAGTGTACTGCAGTATGGTGTAGTGTAGTGTAGTGTAGTGTACTGCAGTATGGTGTAGTGTAGTGTAGTGTAGTGTACTGCAGTATGGTGTAGTGTAGTGTAGTGTAGTGTACTGCAGTATGGTGTAGTGTAGTGTAGTGTAGTGTACTGCAGTATGGTGTAGTGTAGTGTAGTGTAGTGTATTGCAGTATGGTGTAGTGTAGTGTAGTGTAGTGTAGTGTAGTGTAGTGTAGTGTAGTGTAGTGTAGTGTAGTGCAGTGTAGTGTAGTGTAGTGTAGTGTAGTGTAGTGTAGTGTAGTGCAGTGTAGTGTAGTGTAGTGTAGTGTAGTATGGTGTAGTGTAGTGTGGTAGTTGGGGTAAATATCATGGCTGGTGTGCCTTTATCATGTAAATTTGGCCATTCTGCTCTTGCGGTTCCTCTATTCTGCCTTCACTCTGACCCTCCCTGCACCTACGCTCTTCCGCCTTCTCTTTTCCATTCATTTTATCAGTCCTCCTGCTTCTTCCTCTTCTTTCAACTTCCACATTCTATCTCAGTTTCATTTCTCTTTGCTGTGGTCTTTATTTTATATTACACCAACTACTGTCTTTATATTCTTTTCATTTTCGTCTGCTTCTTACCTTTACCTCCTATTCAGTGTTCATTTTATCATTTTCTTCTCTTTTTTCCTGTTCTTTCAGCTGTGAAATTTTACCTCTTTTTGTCTGTGGTCTCTATCCTATATTACTGCAACTGCTGCCTGTTCAGGGCTTTTCCCCTCCTCTACTTCCTACCTCTGCCTTCTATTCTGTACTTATTTTATCCATTAGAATTTTTCTTTTTTCAGTTTCCAAATCTTATGTAAGTTTTCTCGTGTGTCTGTGGCTTCTCTTGCAAATTTTGTCTATACATTTATTCATTTTAAGTTTTCTATGCCTTTCACGTCTTAGTGCGCGTCCACACGTGTGCTCGAGGAAGTGCTGGCAACATGTAAGCAACACAGTAACGAACACGCTGCAAACATGTTGGGAACAGCAGCGTCCACATCATGCTGACAACATCATGATGAAGCCTCAGCCGCCTGGTATGGACACACTGATCCCATCGCCTCTGCTGCCAGTGTTTGAAGCTGCACTGAAACATGTTTGCATACATCTGTCCAAACACTGCTGCATACCTGTACCCGAACATGTTGCCAGTTGTGTTGTCAGCATATGTTCGAGGGCACGTGTGGACGCGCCCTTATCCTCCTAACTCGCTTATTTCTTTCTTGCATTCGGTATTTCTAAGGTTACTTCTTCACAACCTTCCGTCTCTCTACACTTAAGCTCTTTTGCCTTCTCTTCCCTTTGCTGTACCTCACTGTCCGATTTTCCCTTTATTTTGCTTTCTTTCCCTTTGCCTTATTTCGTTATCCGATTGTCCCTTTTTCCTATCCGATTTTGGATTGTTTATTTCCATCAGATTCTTCACTATACGATTTACCCTTTTGTTCTATTGCAGCATCCGATTTATTCCTTGCTTTATTTCGCTGTCCGATTTATTCCTTGCTTTACTTCCTTATCCGATTTTTACCTTGCTTTATTTCCTTATCCGAATTTTACCTGGCTTTAATTCGCTATCCGATTTATTCCTTGCCTTATTTCGTTATCCGATTTATTCCTTGCCTTATTTCGTTATCCGATTTATTCCTGGCTTTATTTCGCTATCCGATTTTTTCCTTGCTTTATTTCGCTATCCGATTTATTCCTTGCTTTATTTAGCTATCTGATTTTTTTTCCTTGCTTCATTTCGCTGTCCGATTTATTCCTTGCTTTACTTCCTTATCCGATTTTTTCCTTGCTTTATTTCGCTATCCGATTTATTCCTGGCTTTATATCTATGCGGTTATTATTTATTTCTCTAATCCGATTTTTTCCTGACTATTTCAATATCCGATTTTCCCTTATTCCTTTTTTTCTCCCTTTTTTATTTTCAGTTAATAACGATTGTTTCCTGTAGAGTGGCTTTACTTAGGGCTTATAACGGAGTATCAGGAGAGAGAGAGAGAGAGAGAGAGAGAGAGAGAGAGAGTTGGGGCCATACTGAGGACTAGTTATTACCTTTACATTCTTGAGAGAGACAGACAGACAGACAGACAGACAGAAAGAGAGAGAGAGAGAGAGAGAGAGAGAGAGAGAGAGAGAGAGAGACTAGTTATTACCTTTACATTCTCTTTCCCCTTCTGTATCCCATATCTCCAATTTTCCCTTTTCCCTCCATGTTAAATAAGGACATCACACACACACACACACACACACACACACACACACACACACACACACACACATACATACACAAAGCAGGGCGACTTCCTGGTTGTATTAAATGGCCTCAACCCCCCCCCCTCCAAATACACTGAGAGGACGAGGTGAACTGCTGAAAAAAGGAGTACTTACAGACTACAATCCACTGTGTTTACGTCTGGATGAGCCTGGGGTCAAAATAACAACAATAACAACAGCAGCAATAACAACAACAACAACTACTACTACTACTACTACTACTACTGCTACTACTACTGCTACTGCTAGCCTACTACTACTACTAGCCTACTACTACTACTACTACTACTACTACTACTACTATTGTTACTACTACTACTACAAATAATAATAATAATAATACAACAGCAACAACAACTATTACTACCACTACTGCTACTACTACTACTGCTACTACTACTACAACTACTACTACTACTGTTACTACCACTGTTATTACTACTACTACAAATAATAATAATGATAATACAACACCAACAACAACTATTACTACCACTACTACTACTACTACTACTACTACAAAAACAATAACGACAGCATCCCTTTCCCTTGTTGTCAGTCAGATCCTTTGGCTGTCTATATATTGTCTGTCTTTACGTCTACCTGTTTGCCCTCTCTCTCTCTCTCTCTCTCTCTCTCTCTCTCTCTCTCTCTCTCTCTCAGAACCACAACACCTTTTCAGCGGAACGAAGAGCAAATATTTTATCATCTTACTAATTAGCTTATTATCGGAAAATTGCCTCCAAACCGAATTAGAGTGGGTAGATTTAATGGGTGGTGGAAGAAATGGAGAGAGAGAGAGAGAGAGAGAGAGAGAGAGAGAGAGAGAGAGAGAGAGAGAGAGAGAGAGAGAGAGAGAGAGAGAGAATATAGACAGACCAACAGAGAGACAGACAGACAGACTTTTAGACCGACCGATCGACAGACAGACAGACAGACAGACAGACAGACAGAGACTGACAAACAGACAGACAGACAGACAAACAGACAGACAGGAGGAAAGAGAGAGAGAGAGAGAGAGAGAGAGAGAGAGAGAGAGAGAGAGAGAGAGAGAGAGAGAGAGAGACAGACAGACAGACAGACAGACAGAGACAGACAGACAGACAGACAGACTTTTACTCAGTTATTCTTTCTTTAGTATCCCTAAGTCTTACATCCTTAGTATCACAGCTGCAAAAACATTAACTTATATATTAATGCTTGCCACCAATAATCTAGTAGTTCGCTTTTTGACACGAAATATACGAGTAAATATTTGGGATGTGCCTTCGTCTTCTCAGTCTCAGGCTTTATATTACAATCCATAGTCACTGTAAGCACTTCCTGGTTTCTTCTCGTTTATCATTCTTCCAGGCTTTAGTCCTCTAAATTCCATCCATCCATTCAGTCTTCCATAGTATCTTAACTGCGATAGGGGTTCTTCTTAGCTGGGTAAAGTCGTGAGGCAGCAGGAAAGATGAACTAGAAAAAGACAGACTTGCACAGAAGCAGTTAATTCCTTCACCTCTCATCCAGTATATAGGAAAATAATATATGACGCTGGAAAGACAATAACCTAGACAAAGAGTGACTATAGGATTTCTTAATGTGATATCTGATTTTAATTTCATTCCTAACACTCTAAAATTGTCTATGTATATTACCTGGCTCTGTGCTACGTACGTTGACATATTCCTGCAATTCTGACGGCTAGAGATATTGCTCTTTTAACTTCCTCTCAATCCTTTCTATCCCTCTCAACCAGACCCTTTCAATCTCCTTCAGTCACCCACAATATTCCTTAAATTCCACTCAATCCCCATCACAAAACTCACTGGACGAAATTCACTCAACTTCCTTAATCCCTCCTCACAAAATCCCCTCCACCAACCCCCCTCATCCCTTAAGTCCTCCCCACCAGGCCCCCTCCCATTTCACTCACCCTTCACCAACCCCCCCCTCGACCAGACACTTTCAATTTCCCTTCATTCAAAAACAATAATCCTTTAATCCCACTCAGTCCTCCTCATGATATCCATTCGATGAAATCTGCTCATAAAATCCTTAATCCTCCTCACAAAACCCCATCCACCAACCCCTCGCATCCCTTAAGCTCCCCCACCCTCAGACTCCCTATCAACCCCCCTCATATATCCTTATTTTCCCACAAACCCCGTCCCAACCCACCCACCCTTCACCAACCCTCCTTATATTTCCTTAAGCCCCCCCCAAACCCCCTCCCAACCCACCCGCCCTTCACCAACCCTCCTTATATTTCCTTAAGCCCCCCCCCCTCCAAACCCCCTCCCAACCCACCCAGCCTTCATCACCTCCCTCATTACTTCCTTAAGCCACCACCACAAACCCCCTCCCAACCCACCCAGACTCCACCAACCCCACCTCATTACTTCCATAAGCCACCCCACAAACCCCCTCCCAACCCACCCACCCTTATAACCCTCTCAAACCCCCCTTACAACCCACCCAACCTCCACCAACCCCCACAGCTTCCTTCAGACCCTTTCAAACCGTCCTCAACAAACCCCTATCACTTAAACCCTCTTAACCTGTGTCTCTTTCAGTTAATATAAGAGGCAATGTAAACTTTAGACAGCAGTATTGTTGTGTAATGCAAGAGGAAGTTAACTTTTATTTCGCGTATTACTGTGACTATCTCCAGTACATCATTTTAATTTTTCTTCTCCCATTGCCAGTTGATCTTGTTTGGTTTAAGACAGGACCCTAATAGTTGTTTATCCTGTTTACGTCCCAGGCTGGGCAAGATGTAAACTCAGTGGACTACAGGAAAACGGCCACCTCAACCGGACCCTAGAGATCGATTGCTGAAGTTATGGTGAAGGACTGTCTGTACTGCGTGTGTGTGTGTGTGTGTGTGTGTGTGTGTGTGTGTGTGTGTGTGTGTGTGAGAGAGAGAGAGAGAGAGAGAGAGAGAGAGATGAATGAAGAGGTGAAAGGCAACTGAAATCTGTACCCAACCCTTCCAGTTCTAAAAATCCTTCCCAAGCAGATACAACACCTCTGAAAATACAAAGAATTAAATAAGAAAGACGTGAAGATACTGTCGAGTATAGGCAGAGGAATTCCCCTTAGATTTCCTGTATTACACTGAGGATATGTGAGTTGTGAGATTTATGGCTGGGGAAGCGATTGTGGGAAGGATGTATGACAGGACAGAGAGTGATGAGGATAGAGTGGAAAGTGAGACAGACAGACAGACAGACATAGACAGACAGGCAGATAGATAAATATAGACGCACACACACACACACACACACACACACACACACACACACACACACACACACACACACACACACACAGATAGACAGGCAGACAGACACAGATGTAATAAATATGTGTAAGTATGTAAGCAAATCTTGTTTTATGTTGTATCATAATGTAAGTTGTGTGCTTTGTACGTACAGCTGGGGTCATTAATTCTGATCCACTACTGTACTATAAATAACGAAACAGTGATCAATGACTCCAGAATCCACGTATTGCTGTCTATGTGATCCACGAGACTTTCCAGAATAATATGTAAGAGTTCCATAATTGTTTGTATAAAATCTTGAGTGATAACCTTCCTCTCACCTACACATTCGTTCATTAGTAACAATTTGCATCCCATGTGTCTGATTAGCATAGACAGAGAGACAAATCTTCGAATATTCCGTCTCAGTCCCGCTCGTTCTCATTAGTTGCCTCTCTTTCCTCCCCTCCCCCTCTCCTTCTTGGTCTCCCTCACACTCTCTTCCATTACCCTCAGCCTCTTCACTTCTTTCTTTCACCTTACCCCTCCCCTTCCCTCTTTCCCTTTTCCTTCTCCTCCTTTTTCCTCTTTCTCTTTTTCTTCCCCTCCTCTTCCCTCTTTCCCTTTTCCTGTCCCTTCCCTTTACTCATCCTCCCTCTCTCCCTGTCCCGTCCCCCCTCTCCCTCTTCCCCTCCCCATGCCTCACCCTTCCCCTCACTCTTCCCCTATCCCCTCCCTCTTCCCAGCTCTCCCTCATCCCTTCCCCTCCCTCTTCCCTTTCTCTCCCACCTTCTTCTCCCTCTCCCCTATCTCCTACCTTCTTCCCATTCCCCCTCCCTCCCTTCCCCATCCCTCTCACCCCCCCTCCCTCTCTGCCCCACACATCCAGCAGTGGTGCCAACTTTGAAATTCGCGCCACAATTCCTATCTTTACCTCCAAATGGCCATGAAATGATCACCACAGTTGCCAAGTTTTCCTCGACCTGGATTCCCCCTTCTCCCTGACCTCCCCCTCCTCCCTTTCTCCCTCTGATCTACTCCTCCCTTCCTCCCCTGACATCCTTCTCCCTTCCTCTCCTTGATCGCCTCCCCCCTTCCTACCCCTGACCTCCTCCTCCTCTCCTTCCCCTGACCTCCTGCCTTCCTCCTCATGACCTCCTCCTTCCTTCCTCCCCCTGACCTCCTCCTTCCTTCCTCCCCCTGACCTACCTTTCCCTTCTTCCCCCTGACCTCCTTCTCCTCTCCTTCCCCTGACCTCCTCCCCTCCTCCTATGACCTCCTCTTTCCTCCCTCCCCCTGAACTCCTTCCTTCCTCCCCCTGACCTTCTTCCTTCCTCCCCTTTCTCTCCTCCTCCTCCCCTCCACCCCCTGAACTCCTCCTTCCTTCTTCCCCCTGACCTCCTCCTCCTCTCCTTCCCCCGACCTCCTCCCCTCCTCCCCTAACCTCCTTCTCCCTCCTCTCCTCACCTCCTCTTCCCCACCTACCCACCTCCTCCCCCTAACCTCCTTCCTTCCTCCACCCTTTCATCTCTTCGCTTCCCCTCACTCACCTCCTCACCCTCCCTTACCCTCTTCTTTATCCCCAAAATCACCCTGACACATTTACTTTATTCTGTGATATTAATAGATCTCAGTAAACCTGTAATATTTGCACACACTGACCCGTATTCTATTCGGTTGAGGAAGCTCCCTAACACCTTTTCCTAAGCAACATTTTTTACCTATCACACCTTACTCTTCATCTCCGTGTTACATGAATCATCCTAATATCGCCATACTCTGCATAGATAACGTTCAAAAGGATATTAACCAACCTATCCAAAAATAAATCGCTAAGGAAAAAGTGCTAGAGACTTTCTTACCTGATGAAACTACGTGCCAATATCTTCATAATGTAGCTTTATCACCTTCATAATGACTATATGTGGTGGCACCTTCATCTGACTATATGTGGTGGCACCTGACTCCCACCTGACTCTCACCTGACTCACCTGACTCCCACCTGCCCCACCTGACTCCCACCTGACTCTCACCTCACTCCCACCTGATTCTCACCTGACTCCCACCTGACTCCCAGAAGCCATCGCCTTCAGTAATTGATTTGGGGAGCGTTGTTTTGCAGTTGGAATTGCTCTCTCTCTCTCTCTCTCTCTCTTTATTGGTACAGTAAAATGACTCCACTACGCCTTTAATGATCGGGACTACTCCAGTATCTAGTCAAGTTAACGCCACACTGTTTTATTCAGATAAGAGATAGTCACAGGAAGATGGAGTATCTCTGTTATTACTCATACTATCATGGTCTGGACTATTTCACTATTTTATACCAGCTCATACCTTACGATATATTAGAGAGAGAGAGAGAGAGAGAGAGAGAGAGAGAGAGAGAGAGAGAGAGAGAGAGAGAGAGAGAGAGCACTAAAAAGATAATGGCAGCGTAACAAAAGTCATTGTCGTGAGAGAGAGAGAGAGAGAGAGAGAGAGAGAGACAGACAGACAGACAGACAAAGAGAGAGAGAGAGAGAGAGAGAGAGAGAGACAGACAGACAGACAGACAGACAAAGAGAGAGAGAGAGAGAGAGAGAGAGAGAGAGAGAGAGAGAGAGAGAGAGCACTAAAAAGATAATGGCAGCGTAACAACAGAAGTCATTGCCGTGAGAGAGAGAGAGAGAGAGAGAGAGAGAGAGAGAGAGAGAGAGAGAGAGAGAGAGAGAGAGAGAACAGTAGCCCACTAACCCTCTCATATTTACTACAACTCCAGAATTCTGTAAAAGAGCTGTATAATATAAAAAACAGACGGAGGTGAGAACAAGAGAGTGAGACCATAAAGGGGACACCGACAAGAGAGGACTTGATAAACTAATTTGTTTGTGTGATGCAAATGAGTAGCGAGGGTTGGCAATGTTTCTAGTTGGTGATGGTAGTGAGGTGTTGGTAGTGAGATGCTCCTGTTGTGGTGTTGGTAGCGTAGCGTTGGTAGTGTGGTGTTAATAGTGTGGTGTTGGTATTGTTGTGTAGGTAGGGTGGTGTTAATAGTGTGGTGCTGGTATTGTTGTGTTGATAGTGTGGTGCTGGTGTTGTGGTGTTGGTAGTGTGGTGTTGGTATTGTGGTGTTGGTAATGTGGTGTTGATAGTGTGGTGCTGGTGTTGTGGTGTTGGTAGTGTGGTGTTGATAGTGTGGTGCTGGTATTGTGGTGTTGGTAGTGTGGTGTTGGTAGTGTGGTGTTGGTATTGTGGTGTTGGTAGTGTGGTGTTGATAGTGTGGTGCTGGTGTTGTGATGTTGGTAATGTGGTGTTGATAGTGTGGTGCTGGAATTGTGATGTTGGTAGGGTGGTGTTGATAGTGTGGTGCTGGTACTGTGGTGTTGGTAGTGTGGTGTTCATTAAGCAGTGTGTAAGGGGGTGGGGGAGGAAGGAATCATAAAATTATTCACATGAGTTTTAATTTTTTCTGAATTATCATGAGGGAGGTAACTATGTACAACCATCCCACAGCACACAAAACACAGCTTAAAGGCCAGTGGGGTAAATATCTTACATTCGAACCATATCCTGAAAACAAAATCTTCAATAGAGGTTAGGGCCATTTGTCTACTGATCCTTATTTTGGCGGAAAGCTTTCTTCAAATTGTGCTATGTAGCTGTAAGAACACCTTGGCAATGACACCTGCATATTTTGTGCACTAGATAATTAAACCAGGTAGCAAGTCTGCTACGGTAACTTAAGAAATGAAGACTCTGCTATGGCCTTGGAGTGAATTGTTCTGGAGCTCCTCGAGTTAAGTCGAGACGTTTCCAAGAATGAAAATCAAATGACAAAACCTTCGCAAATTGCACTAAGGGAAGATACGTTATGTTTCAAATACCATTATCACTCTTCCCTCACATATAAGGTGCAGTGTGGTCCGGTGGTTGAATTATCGGGTTTATGTGACACCGGAAGGGTGGAAGGGCGAAAGAGGTGTAAGTTTCAACACTGACGATATTAACTTCTACAAGACTGAAGGACAAATGAAACTGTATATCAATGGATTTCTTCTCTTCACCTTTATTTTTTTTTCTTTGGGGGGGGGGCTTGTCAATAAGAAAAGGGTATTTTAAACTACTACTTTAAAGTAATGAATTAAGGTGGACCTCAGTACCCTGCTACTCCTTCCATCTTCAGGAAAAGGCCAAACAAAAGAGGTAATGTAACTCCAACTGAACAAGACCTTAACAAGTGTAATGAAAACCGTAATTTCACTTATTCCAGTGTGGTTTTAATGTCAGTCATCCATCTAGTGGTGTTGACAGTCTACCATTTCACAGTGTTCACAGTCCCTCATCTGATAGTCTTCACAGTCCTTCACCTAACAGTCTTCACAGTCCTTCACCTAATAGTGTTCACAGTCCTTCACCTAACAGTGTTCAGTCCATCACCTAACAGTCTTCACAGTCCTTCACCTAATAGTGTTCAAAGTCCTTCATTTAATAGTGTTCACAGTCCTTCACCTAATAGTGTTCAAAGTCCTTCATTTAATAGTGTTCACAGTCCTTCACCTAATAGGGTTCACAGTCCTTCACCTAAGTGTTCGCAGTCGTTCACCTAACAGTCTTCACAATCCTTCTCCTAACTGTATTCACTGGCCACTAAAATGTTGTTCTCTCTCTTCAATCAGAGGACGGGGGGTAAGTCGTCAAATACTTGGGTCGCTTTCTAGGTGACATAGGAGGCTTTGAAACATCGAGTCCTTAACAGTAAAAAGCACCTAATCCATCTTAACATTCTTCGGGTTTGATTTCAGTCATTAAATATAAGAGGATATTGAGGTACAATGTTAAATAAAGAAAAACACACACACACACACACACACACAACAAGAAAGTTATGCCATGAAATTTCCAGTCACTCAGAATACGACCCAAATCCCAATATATATTACTCATATTTTTTTTTCCATTATCTCAGTCTTGTTATCTCTTCAACCACCTCTCGTGAAGGAGACATTTAAGTGATTGGCCTGTCCGTCCGAGCGTGTGTGGGTGCATTGGTGCATGCGTGCTTGCGTGCTTTCAAACACTACTATGGGCGAGGTATCTCCTGAACCCATGGACGGATTTCCACCAAACTTTTGTCAGTCATGCAGTATGAAGGCACGATGAACTGATTAGGTCAGCTAGGTCATGGAAGTTGTAAGGCCAGTCCGTGCACAAGGCTTGGCGGAGGCATACCGAGTGCCGATTTACGTCGACATCTCGGAGGTCTGAGTTCTCGGCATTTCTGTTTAAATCATTGCTATAGTTGGTCTGCCTTATCTGACGAAACTGGCATCTGCTGCAGCTTCAATACTAAGTCGTGGTTGCATATTAGCGATGAGACTAGATTGCGACAGAAAATGAGTCTCTTCACTTACTGTACCCTTATGACTCCAACTTGGACAAGAAATTGCCAACTCCTCACCTTGAATACTGAACTGCAACAATAGGTTAAGGATAGAATTCGATGCTAGTCGCGAAGAAGTGCTATGAAAATAATGTATAACTATTGTATTTTCTTTTTGTGCCACTGAGCTACGTGATACAAGCTGCAAAAGAAAAAAATTAGGGCCAAGATAGGGTAAAATATATATTATTCAAATTAACCCTCGAGACTACACCTGGCCATCATCTGAACTGGAAAGGGTTAGGGATCTTTGCCAGGTTAGAACAAACGCACTATAGTTAATTGCTGTATTGTTAAACGTATGCTTAATTAAATAGGTGTTTGTCAGTCCTTGTTTCCCTTCACTTTCAAGGTAAAACTCATTCCCTCTTGACCCTCCTGACTCATAGTGTTGTTGTATCCATAATTAACTCTCTCTCTATCTTTCTCATGTTCTTGCTTTACCTACCATTTTTAGAATTATAATGATTACCTCTCTCCATAACCTTTTTCTCATTTCCTACCATCTCTCTCTCTCTCTCTCTCTCTCTCACCGTCTGGTGGGTCTGATAACAGGTGGTGCCAGGCCTTCTCAGCACCCAATCCAAAGGCCTTGATTAATCTGTATTGGGAACGCCTTCAGTCTGCTTATTTATCATGAAGGTCTGGCAGCATAAAGGAGACTGGAAGGCAGTGTGTGGGGCTGAGGAAGGGAAGATGAGAGAGAGAGAGAGAGAGAGAGAGAGAGAGAGAGAGAGAGAGAGAGAGAAGATATGAGTGTGTGAAGACTAAAGGGATGAATGTAAATTAGTGTTAGGCAGAGAAAATACACGAAATTCGAGGGAAGGGATAATAATGTGTGTTATTAAGTATGATATAATGTTCACCCACACTATGAGAGGAAAGAAATTATTAGGGTTAGGCTGTTGCAAAGAAAATATATACTATAGCCAGTATGAGTGGAAAAAGATTGTGTGTGTGTGTGTGTGTGTGTGTGTCTGTGTGTCTGTGTGTGTGTGTGTGTGTGTGTGTCTGTGTGTGTGTGTGTGTGTGTGTGTGTGTGTGTGTGTGTGTGTGTGTAGGGGAAGGACTGTTTACATTTATAGCCTTAGACATACTGAATGATGGGATACCAAAGCATTGTGAGAGAGGCAGCAGCAACGAGAACATTGACAGAGGGGTTCGGGAAGTGCTATGCTGTCTAGAGAGATGGAAGTTCGATCCCAGCCTGAAATTATGTGTTGTTTTTTTCCCCTACACACTCGAATCCCTTGAAACTGTCGTGTAATTCAGGGTCATTGCCTGTGACTGGCCATTCAGACAAGCCCCTCAGTCTGCCCAACTTTCCCCACAGTCCCCGTAACTTGGTGTCTCGACTTTACTAACTGGTCCAGTCAACTTCTGTCGTGATTTGTGGACGTATTCATAAAGATTTCCAGTCAGTGTTTATGATGAATAAGTTAGAAGGGATAGTCACAGTGTGAAAGAAGGTAGAACAGGTTTAAGGCACATGGTACGAAATGGAAGATGGTGGTACTGTAGTGGAGAGATATCGGCTAGTGAACGACCACTCCACAAACTACATGGAATTCAGTAGACTCGAGCTCATAACATGGAACGTTCCAACCATGAGGCCAGTACTCAATCAACCGAGCCACTGACTGACACATGAGCAAATTTCCATAACAACTAACCTTCCGACATGTAAACAGAAACAGAGACAAAATGTGTGCCCTAAATCAACGAGTATACCTGAAAGCCAGTGACGTGAACGCTTCATTATCACTTATCCTGGAACAGACATTTTTCAGGATGCCAACTGATACATCAAGCTCTTTTATCATGTTGCCATTTTACCCTCTCAGGGTGGGGACAACTCTAGCATTCTATTCCAGCAAAATTCATGTTTTTTTTATTGAGTATATGATGGACACAACGAACTGGAAAGGTTGGATACAGTTTTCAATCACCCCTTCAGAGCAAAAGGTCTTCCTCTAACCCGTCCCTCCCCCCCGGTCCACACCAACTATACGGCGTGTCACTTTGTCATTTAACCTTTTATTATTGGTGAATTTATTGAGTCACGTCCAATGCAATATGGACGTGTGCGACCCGAGTGCTATTGCAATTATTGGCGCGGTGGTAGAGGCAGGTGTGGTGGTGATGGTGTTAGTGGTGATAGTGGTTGTGGTGGGGATATTAGCTGTGGTGGTGCTGGTGGTGGTGATGGTGTTAGTGGTGGTGGTGACTGTGTTAGTGCTGGTGATGGTGTTCGTGGTGGTGGTGGTGATGGTGGTGTTGGTAATGGTGGTGATGGTGGTGCTGGTAATGGTGGTGATGGTGTTAGTGGTGATAGTGGCTGTGGTGGAGATATTAGTTCTGATGTTGGTGGTGGTGATGGTGCTGGTGTTGGTGATGGTGTTGGTGACGGTGTTGTTGTTGGTGGTGGTGATTGTGGTGTTAGTAATGGTGGTGATGGTGTTAGTGATGATAGTGGTTGTGGTAATGTTGTCAACTGTGGTGACGATGTTGTTGTTGTTGTTGTTGTTGGTGGTGGTGGTGGTGATGGTGGTGGTGTTGATGGTGGTGGTGTTAGTAATGGTGGTGATGGTGTTAGTGGTGATAGTGCTTGTGGTAATGTTGTCAACTGTGGTGACGATGTTGTTGGTGATGGTGGTGGTGGTGGTGGTGGTGGTGGTGGTGATGGTGGTGGTGTTAGTAATGATGGTGATGGTGTTAGTGATGATAGTGGTTGTGGTAATGTTGTTAGATGTGGTAATGTTGTCAACAGTGGTGACGTTTTTGTTAGTGACGGTGATGGTGTTCGTGGTGGTAGTGATGGTGGTGTTAGTAATAGTGGTTATGGTGTCAGTCCATAGGTGGTGATAGTGGTACTGGCAGTGATAGTAATAACAGAGGTGAGGATAATGATAGTATTGGTGTTAGTTATAGTGGGTAATGATGGTAGAAATGGTAGGGGTGACGGTGGTACTGGCTATACTGGTACATGGTTGATGGTGAGGTAATGGTTATAGCTCTCAGACTCCTTTGCCTCATTCTCAGCTGTATAATATCGTCTGGCTTTAGCTTAAGTAATATACAAGTTTATGCACCGACTGTCAAAGGTTTAATGATGATTGTTGGAATAATGTGCTCGAGTTGCCCTCACCATGAAGGGGTTATTGATGGTGGTAATGGTAAGGATGACTAGGATGATGTTCTGTGTTCATCAAGTGGCATACTACAGTTGCTGATGTTGTTGTTGACGTTGGTGGTGGTGGTGATGGTTGTTGTATTGTTGTTGTTGTTGGTGGTGGTGGTGGTGGAGGATGTGGTGGTGGTGGTGGTGTTGTTTTTGTTATTGTTGTTGCTGGTGGTGGTGTTTGTTTTTGTTGTGGTTGCTGTGACCTTGGATTCATCTGGAAGTGAACCGAGTGGCCTGCAAGCTCAACCTATTCTCTTCCTCCAACCCGTCATCCTTCCTTCAGGGGACAGGGAGGGAACTGAGGGACGCTTGTATAGGGGGCGGTGGAGTCTGCCAGTCATGTGTGTGTCACCACGTGTAGGCAACCTCTCCAGCCTTAAAAAATTACAGTAAAAGAAAGTAATGATCCCAGTGGAGTAATAATGGGGTCAATACTTCCCTGTTACTGAATAATACAGGTACTAGTCCCCCCCCCATGACGTCAGAGGGGCAACACTAACTCTGTAAAAGTGACAAGTTAGGGAGCCCGGAGTTAAGTGAATTTTTCCCTATGTTTCTTCCTGGTGGTGCGGGAGGCGGGATGATGTAGCTCCTTCACCTTAACTTGGCCCAGATTTTCCTTCTCTCCCTGCTTATTTCACATAGCTCAGTGGCAGTAAAAAAGAGAATGCTACAGCTCTTCATCCTTGCCATTGCACTTCTTCGTGACTGGTGCCATATTCTAGAGTCAATTTATAACTAAAGCTCAGCATTCAAGAGGGAGAAATGACAAGCTTAGGCTAAGCTGAAGTAAATGAGAGTAAAATCCATCCTCTTGACGTTTCCTTCATGGGTCGTGTTCTTGTTCCATAAAAGATCTCAATATCACCTTTTAGATATTGATTTGGTTTGCATATTATCCAATGCCTTAGTATTATATGTTATTTGTATCCTTTTCATACCGAAATAGTTTCCATCAATAACATACGAGAGGATAGGTAGGTGTAATGAACAACACATCGCTTAGGAAAAGGTGTCACGATGCCTTCAAGGCCACTCAGAAGCTAACTCAAAGCCTTCATCAGTCCCTTTGCTATCACAGGCAGGTCCCCAAAGGTGTATACAGAGCCGCACCAGACGTTCAATGGATGTGAATATACGCAAATTCCCAACAAGCAATTGGATATAATAGGTACATATATCTAACTGTATATCTGACTGTATCGTGCTGGAATAACGTGATTTTTTTGTTCATTAATATACACAGGTAATATTTACACTCACATCACAGGCTGGCCCATAGTTCACATTGCTGCGTAAATGTTTCGGAATGTTAGGTGCAGTATGAGGCGTGGTGTTTTTTTGTTGGCTGTACAATTGACAACATATGAACCTGGGACAGCATCAATGTATAGCAGAGGTCTGGCATTTGGTACACTTGACAACCTTAACATAATGACGTGTTTGTTGTTGGCACTGACATGAATGAAGCAGGTGGGAAATATTTATTGACGTGACCAGGTAGCCGTGATGCATGAACGCTGGAAATTGTAGCTGGACCTTCGCTTCACACAGATATTGTCCCAAGTTCATGTGTAGCCATCTGTACATACACATATTTCATCCTCCAGTGTACACATCCGTCACCATCGTCCTTCACAATCTTCATCATTATACACACTGGCTCTTAGTAGTTCCAGTCATATAAACTCTTTCCTCACAGTGATTCTCTGGCTCCCCCTCCCCTCCATTAATCCTCTCACGGCTGGGACAACTCAAGTAATCTGTTCCAGCCAACACTAGACCGATTTATTCAACTGAGAGTGAGTCATGGAAGCTGCGTGTTATAGTGTCATCATTAACCCTCTCATGCTTGGGCAATTCTTTTACTTTATTCCAGCTAAAGCCTGATTGATCACTATACTGTACTTAGCTGAGAGTAAGTCTGGCTGTATTGATATTGACATCATTAACCCTCTCATGTTCAGAACAGCTCTATTATTCTATTGCAGCTCACCTCGTAATATTTTTTTTTCAGCTAAGTGTGAGTCAAACGAGCCTGAGTGTTACCCTTTTAGACTTAGATTCACATAGATTACAACTACACCGCATTGGTGAGGTGCATAATTCATTCTTCAGTTTCCTCGTCTCTCCCTCCTTTCTCCCTCCCCTTCGTCATTATAATCCCTGGATCTCAGCAGTTCACAGCCTATAAAAACTTCTCCCTGTCTGACTCTCCCCCTCTGGTCAATTAATGCTTCCCAATATCAGTCCTTCCTTCTCCCTCACTCCCTATTTCTTTCGCTTCTTTCGCCTTTATGTCGATGAGTAAGGGCTGACCTCATGTAATGTATCTTGCCTTCTTTCACACACACCTTATGGTAACCAAAGGTAGACATAATATGCTTTTCGCTCTATTGCCTTCCTCCTCCAGTAACTTTTTCCTCCACCCCACTCTACATCACACATCCCTCCCACAACACTCCTTCACCTCACCCTTCTCCTTCACGCCTTGTTTTCTGTCTTGATGTTTGTGAGTAAGGGTTGATATCATGTACTATATTTTTGTCCTCTCTCAGGAAAGATGGGACTTGGCCTGCATTTCATTTTACCGCTTTCCTCCTTTAGTTGCCTATACTTCCTCCTTCCCCAACATCGTGCATTCCCCACACCTCACTCCCTTGAGAACCATTTGTCATGTTCCCCTACTTTTTCCCCTTCCTCATCACTGTTTCCCTTATTTATACATAATGTTTATTCTCTGCATTATGCATAAAGAAGATGAGCGGATTGTTTGTATAGAAAAGTGTGTATATATAAACTTATAAATGTAATACCCGGATATGAGATTCTGATTACAACAAATATTGGCATTTGCTTTACAGGTACATAATCCCCATTCCTTTTTTCGTAATTCTTGTTGATGGTAATATTTTCAACAAACAAAAATTCCAAAATTGTTTCTATACTCGTCCCACTTTAACTTGGCCTAAAAAGGCCATCTCTCCATCTTAAGGGCAGTGTTAACGAGACTAACAATTATAAGTGGTACTGGTCTCGAAGAAGTGCTATGGTAAACAAGTAGAGCCGTAGATTCCAATGTTCTGCCATTGGACAATGAAATTATTATAGGCTCTTAGAGGATAAGACAGTGCGGCGCATTAAGATGGACGAACCCCAGTGATTCTGAACTAATGCCACACGTTGTTCAATTTCGGAGGCACAGCAATACACTTGAGTTATATTTGGATTTACAGAACAGACAAGACTACCAGTCATCTGTGAGCCAGGTAGACTGTAACAATACCGTTAGATGACAACCTGACTGTTATGTATCCATCCTGAATGACTCCCAGTGCTGGTTGAGTGACATGTGAACTCAAGTTGTGACTCTAAACAACTTTTATTATTAACTATTCCTTCTACAATCAATACTTTCTGAGATTTGAGTTTTCAACACAGACACACAGATACATTGCGTACAATAATAATGGCCACCGACTTCGTCTACCTGGCTCAATGAACTAAAATACGCACAGTTACAAGTCAGGTCAACAGCAATAGTACTGGAGCAATTTTTTTCTGTTTGGGAGGTATTTTATTAGCCACTATACGTCATATTTTAAGAAAAGTAATTTAAAAAGTCACTATTATTTTTTGTTTTTTTTTCACTGTGATGCCTATGAACTGGAGATATACTAACGTAGAAATAAAATTGTAATGGTTCTGATTTAGCCTCGATTATGTTAAGGAAAAAGATGTATACTGGATATATTGAGAGAATTACCAGTGGTGTTAACAGCCTTGACTGAAGTTTAAAAATGCTCTATCATGAGAGAGTCGCTTTCGTCCCGGCCACTGGTGAGGTCCGGAGGAAGGAGAGGGAAGAAGGTCTGACTATACCCATCGACTGCACGAAGGTTATTAAGGCAGGCAATTCATTGACAAAGCTATTATCTCTCCCACAATCACAACCAACAGCAACCGGTTGACATCCAGGTCCACATGTATATGCCTGGGTGAAGAGTGACAAGAAGGAACCAGACTCCACCAGTCTGGCCGGTTCCAGAATCGAATGTAGGTTTTCCAGGTTTCCAGCTGAAGGTAGAGAGGGAAGGAAACAAATGCTCTCTTGCCGACTGTGAGGGAAAGAGGGAGGGAGGGAGGGAGATTTCCTCCTCCCGCCGGTAACCGTCAAAGTGTGGTGGACGTGAGGACGACAGGAAACCAATAAAGATATTTTCCTGGGAACTGAGAGAGGTTGCCTGCGTTTTATTTATGTCTGCACCGTCACGAAGCGCTGTTACTATAGTCAGTTTGTTTTCATCTGACGGAACTGGGCCACTCCAACAACATACAAGTAAGTACTTAACTGTGACTGCATGAATTATGAAGAACCTTAGTGAGTCTCCTTGGTTACTAGACACTCTGACCATCGAGTCTGATTACAGTGAATGTTCTATGCACATAATCTTGCATTCTGCGTGTTCCTATCAGGCCACATATTCTTCTCCACGTTGACGACACATTTTCTGTACTATTTTCCCTTGTGCAGGAAAGTAAGGAAGACCAGAACAATATTGTGTATACAAATGTTTGTCCATAATCACCGTTTGTTTGCTTAAAGCGCCACTGGTCTGGTGGAAGAACTCTCGGGTCAGGGAACAGAGAAAGCCAAGTGTTTTCGGGCATTTGGTTTGAATCCATAAAGTGTTTGGAAGTGCCCTATCATGTTAAAGGCTTCACTCCGGTGACGTGTTTTATAGTCTGTTATAACTCTCAACCATATTGTCGTAACGTTGGAAGGACTTTATGAACGGAAAGAGCTAGACAGAGGCTTCACTGAGGCTTCATTAATCCCTTCACTACTACAGGTTTATCCAAGGTTAAATAAAGACATATAATATCAGTAAATATTTAAAAAGCACTTCGCCCGACTAAAGGGATTAACACATAGGGCGGTCTCCTAGCCTTGCAGTGGAAGAAAAAACATATATAATAAAGACATCGGTGTCCTAACATTGAGTGTCCCTATTTACCGTGGCCTCATTAATAGGGGTAAGATGGAATTGGCTATTGCCCTTTTTTTTAGCTACTGTTCATCATTGTATATTATGCTCCTTGCTTCTTCCCCCGTCTATGATTTTCACTCCTTATGGCTTTTTATTGCTCTTCGCGTGTCGTTAATACTTCTATGGTGTCAAATATCAGGTCTGACACACATGACACAAACATTACTATACATTACTACACCCTCACTTATTAGTTTGTGTTAACGAAGCGACCCAGAGAGAGAGAGAGAGAGAGAGTCACACACACACACACACACACACACACACACACACACACACACACACACACACACACACACACACACACACACACACACACACACACACACACACACACACACACACACACACACACACACACACACACACACACACACACACACACACACACACACACACACACACACACACACACACACACACACACACACACACACACACACACACACACACACACACACACACACACACCACTGCAACTTCAGCATCATGGAGGGAACAAAGAAATTATGCAAATCAGTGTCCATCGTTTCTAGTTTTTTCTTATTCATTTTTTTTGTTCATCTTAAATTACGAGGATGAATTATTTTTATCTTGGTGTCTACGCATGAGTTAATTGTAAGGCCTTCCCTCCCACCTTTCCTCCTATCTCACAAGTATCTGTTTCTTCCTTCATCTCTCTCTCTCTCTCTCTCTCTCTCTCTCTCTCTCTCCTAGATATTTCTCTTCCTCAGTTTATACTCCTATCTTCCTACTTGTCTTTCTCCCCCTTCTTCCCTACCTCCCATTTTCTCCCATCTCTTTATGTACCTCACTCCCTCTCCCTCCTTTCCTATATCTCATTCTCTCCCTGTCTCTATATCCACTCATTCCCTCTCCCTCCCCTTCTCTCATTCTCCCCCTGTCTCTTTCCTCCCTTTCCTTCCTATCTCTCTTCCTCTTCCCTGCACCTCATCTCTTTTTCTATATCCACTCTCTCCCTTCACTCCTGTCTCTCATTCTCCCTCCATCTCTCCTCCTCTTCCTTCCTACCTCTCTTCCTCTTCCTCTTCCCTGCACCTCATCTCTTCTCCCTTCTCCCTCGTCATCTGGTTACTTTTGTCTCTTAATTTCCCCCCGTCTCTTTCCTCCTCTTCCTTCCTACCTCTCTTCCTCTTCCTCTTCCCTGCACCTCATCTCCTCTCCCTTCTCCCTCGTCATCTGGTGAGCCTCATTAACCCCACCTAATTAGACAGGGAGGGGGTTTGTGAGTGGTGTGGCCGGGGGTGATGACTGTAATTACTTGTGTTGCTTGGCGTGTAGTTGGCAAGTGGCGCTGGAATTATAAATGATGTAAATATTAAGCCATTTATTGTGATGATTTATTTTTTATTTTCATCACACCATCACCACTCGATTATATTCAGGGATTTTATTCAGCGCTAATGCTTATGGTGTTTATTAACTCTATATTTAACTCTATCTCTATCTCTAATTCTATATCTAACTCAATATCCAACTCTATATCTAACCCTGTATTCAACTCTACATCTACCTCTATTATATCTAATTCCATTTGCAACTCTGCTTCTAACTGTGTACCTAACTCTGTATCTAACTCTGACTCTACACCTAACATTATCTAACTCTATTTTATATTTAACTATATCTAATTCTATATCTCACTCTAAATCTAGCTCTATATTATATCTAACTATATCAAACTTACTAACTCTATATTTACCTCTATATCTAACTCTATATTATATTTAACTCTATATCTAACCCTAAATCTAGCTCTATATTATATCTAACCATATCTAACTCTCTACCTCTATATCTACCTCTATATCTAACTCACATCTAACTCAGCATCCAACCCCTCCATTGCAAAAACCTCTCAAAAGCTGAACATAAGCGTCTGGAAGGAGGAAGAATAACTCCCATTGACGGCTTCAGGGGGTTCATCCATCTATCTATCTATCTATTGCCAGACGCTTTAATCCCATACCGGGTGGCCACAAACAAATCGCCTCCACGTCGCCCCGTCCCCCGCCATTTCACTGCCCTGCTCCCAGCTCACACCCCCCTCTCTCATATACCTCTCCACCCCATCCCTAACCTGACAAAGACACGCTGCACCTCTGCCATACACACCCTATTTCATTATTGTTTTAATGGTCCCTGGCTTATCTAGATGTGAACCAAGTGGACTGCAGGATGAAGTTGCTATTCTCCTGCAGTCATCATCCACCTTTTCTGGGATAGGGAGGGTGTTGAAGGGCGTTTGTATATCCTTTTTGCTTTGCTATCCTTATCCTTCACCATGTAGAATTAGACCTCGTAGTCATAGTCTACTCCGTAACAAGCAGACTCGGAAAAGAACAATAAGGCCTCTTGCTGTTTGCTTTCGATTGTATTCCTTTGTATATGTGTGCCACCACGTGAAGGCACTGTATTATTGGTGAGATGCCCAAACACTTTAATGTTGGCCTGGTGGGGCGTGTAGTCCCGTTGTAACTAATCCTTCTTTTCTGCTATGAGGATGGAGATGAGGTGGAGATCACAGAACATTCCCTCCACAGTGCCTTAGTTCATCGTAGTTTTATGATGTTTACACAGTCGAGAGGCACAGATCTGTTTTAATCAAGTCTTCTATTGTGTCGAGTGTGCATCGGGTAAATTTAATAAGCTATGGGGAATGCTAATAAGATACCGAGAAAAATGCCATATGTAGTGTCTGAACAGAGAGAAGAGTGAGGAAGGGAGAGCATGAAATATCTGCAAATTATCATCAGATATTCATCCCAAGGAACTAATTGCATGAAAGCAGCTCCAGTCTTTAACATGAAGACAAAGTGTGAGGGAAGTCAAGAGGAGAAAATCTGAATATGAAAGACTAATACTGGAACACACTACACTTCTTTCATCTTAACTTGGCCTAATTTTTCGTCGTTTTGAGCTTTTCCGCGAGTCTCGGTGGAAGAAAAAGACATTGCTTTGGCTTTACATCCTTTCCATACCACTTCTTCGTGACTAGCGCCGTATTCCAGTGTTAATCTCTTCCTACAACACAGTGTTCAAGATGGAGGGATGGCAATTCTAGGCCAAGACGAAGTGAATAGGGTATAGGTAAATGATGACGAGCATAATATCAGTGGAAAGAAATCTGACTGCATTACATTCTGCATCACGTTATGTATGGTCATTCTTAACTCTAAATTGCCAACCCCATTCATTCATGCTACTGAGACAGCTAATACCACTATAACCACTATCTATCTACCTACCACCACTTCACCATAATCACTACCATTCCCTCTCCACAACCACTGCTGTAACCACTACCATTCTAACTACCACCACCGCCACTATAACCACTACTATTCTGTCTACCACAACCATCACCACCATCATAACCACTACCATTCAATCTACCACCACCACCACCACCGTTATTACTACCATTCCATCTTTCACCACCACCATAACCACTACCATTCAGTCTATCACTCTCATCATAATCACTTCCATTCAGTCTATCACCACCATCATTACCACTACAATTCTCTTTTTCGCTACCTCCACTACCATTCTGTCGACCACTGTCCTCATCCTTACTACCATTCTGTCGACCACTATCCCCACCATAACCATTCTGACTACCTCCATCATCACCCTCATCACACCTTCGTCAGTACCACCCTAGCCACATCACCACCCCACACACTCACCACCACCACACCGGCTCCCTCACCACACGACACACAACCACACCACACCACATCCACACTTCCTCCACACCACCACACCGCCTCACAGTCCAGTGGTTCTTGTGATAGTGTTTTTCCCCTACAGTGCAGCAGTGTGTGGGTGGAAGACTCTCTCTCTCTCTCATTTCCTGCGTCCTCGTCGCCTTCCTGTTCTGTCTGCCTCTCCCCACATCCATTACCTCCTTCCTTTTTTTTCCTCTCTTCCTGTCTTCTCTCTAATTTTCTCCCTATCCTTACCCCTCCTCTCTTTTTCACTTCTTCCCTCCTCCCTCCCTTTCTCCCTCCTCTCTCCCTCCATATCGTGAATCACCTCATTAACTCCACCTAATTAGATAAGGATGATGATGTGAGTGGTATGGCCAGGGATAATACCTTTAGTAATTTGTGTTCGAAGAGGTATACTAAAAAATCTGAGTTTGAATTCAAAATCGCCATAGATATTAATTCACTTGATCCACTAATTTCAGGGTTTAAGTTGAAGACACGTTGTTCTTCTGTTATATGCATCCTCTGTTCATTTTTAAAGGCCCAAGTTCATGTAGATGCGATGTAGGTGGACTGAAGGCTGAGTCTATCCCTTCTCCTGCCCTTACTATCCTCTGTACCATCCTCCTTTTCGGGGATAGGGAGATGAGAGCTATGATATGGATGGATTGACGGTAACTTTTGGCCAATGTAAAGTGAATGGAGTGCAGTATGATGGAAATAAGCATGAATGTGTAGAAGATGAATGTGTGTAAAGCATTCAGGGCTACAGAAATATGATGTACAATATATAACACTTGAACATAGAACAAAACAGTGTGAAAATGTCCAGCCACACTTGCTAATATTCATGCGTCACAGTTACACATGGCCATATTAGCTGGTACCTGGCAACCCTATTCATTAATATTACTAAAACCACTACCACCATAACAACTACCACCACCATAACAACTACCACCACCATAACAACTACCACCACCATAACAACTACCACCACCATAACAACTACCACCACCATAACAACTACCACCACCATAACAACTACCACCACCATAACAACTACCACCACCATAACAACTACCACCACCATAACAACTACCACCACCATAACAACTACCACCACCATAACAACTACCACCACCATAACAACTACCACCACCATAACAACTACCACCACCATAACAACTACCACCACCATAACAACTACCACCACCATAACTACTACCACCATCATAACAACTACCACCACCATAACAACTACCACCACCATAACAACTACCACCACCATAACAATTACCACCACCATAACAACTACCACCACCATTACCACTACCACTATCATAACTACCACCACGATAACCACTACCACCACCATAACCACTACCATCACCATAACCACTACTATCACCATAACCATCACCACCACCACCATAACCACAACCATCATCATTACCACTACTATTTTTTATCTGCCTCTACTACCACATCCACCACACCACCACCACTACTACCCTTGCCACACCACCACTACATCACCACAGAAACCACACCACATCATAACACATCACACCACACCACCATACCACGCCACCACACACCACAAAACACCACCACACCACACCACTCTCCAACGTCACTACCACTACCATCATACCCACACCATCACACCACGCCACAACCACCACCACCACCACCACCGGCACCCTCACCCTCATCCTCATCCTCAACACACCACACCACACCACACCACACCACCACACCGCCTCACAATCCACTGGGTCTTGTGTTAGTATTTTTCCTCAACAGTGCATCAGTGTCTGCGTGCAAGACTCTCCCTCTTTCTCCCTTATACTCGCATTTCCTCTCTCTCTCTCTCTCTCTCTCTCTCTCTCTCTCTCGTCGTCAGGGTGTAGTGAAGGAGGTGAGATATGGTCTTGGCGTGACTCCAGCTGCTTGTCTAGTGTGTGTGTGTGTGTGTGTGTGTGTGTGTGTGTGTGCTGAGGAGAGAGGTAAAGGGAAAAGGAAGGGATGGGGAAGGGAAAGAAGGGTAAGGAGAGTGTGAGGGAAGAGTTATATGTGTGGCAGGGAAGAGGTGTGGGAGTTATTGTAGGTTAGATTAGGTTAAGCTTGGTTGGGTGGGAGTAGTGTGATGGTGAAGGAGAGAGAGAGAGAGAGAGAGAGAGAATCGTTACCCAGCATATGCCCAAGCGTAGACAGAAATTATGCAAATGTCTGCCTGCCTCTCACATAATTAATATTTTTAAGCTTTTACATTTTTTCATGTCCAACAGGCGATGTAGAAAGTATAATTAATTAAGTATTGTCACTCTGGGTGCATGGACGCTAAGATAAACATGAGAAAATACTGATAAAGAAGTGAAGACAGAGAAGGATATATTATAATATCTATCCACTGCTCGAGGTGCATTTAGGTGGATAATATTTTTCCTAAGTCCCAATTTCCTCTACTATACTCCCCACAACAGTCACTCTAGGTTCCCGTGTGTATTGCTGTGTGAAAAGAGCGACAAGGGCTAGACGGAGGTCAGAAAGGGAAAGACGAGTTAAATTCATGGAAACATAACGGGAAACATGACAATTGCACCAACAATGAGAGGAAGCAAACCACAACGGCTATTTAGGGGGAACTTGAAAAATGTTAAAGTTGAAAAGTTTCCAATAACTACTGACGGGTGAAAGATTTTCGAAATAACATTTATGGGATTTTAGGGATACAGGTGGAAGAAAGTCAAAAGTTATTACAGACTCTACGCGGAATATTATTAATAAGGGAAGCTCTCTCTCTCTCTCTCTCTCTCTCTCTCTCTCTCTCGTCTTTTCCACAGTGGGCTATTTCACGCGTGGTTCTCTCAGCCATCGCCACCCTGGCTTCACTCACTGTCCACCCCGAGTATTTGAGGGAGCCGGTGGTGCAGCGGTAGCATACCCAGCTAGCATCTGGAAGACCTCGAGTTTGATTTTCTAGCAGATCAGACTGTTGGACTACGTTTGCTTCTGCTTTCTGCTATGGCAGAATCGGTGGATAGGCGGCCTGCAGTCCTCATGGACCCAGGGTCGAATCCCAGCTGGGGCAGGGAACAGTTGGAGAATTTGAATTTCTTAAAAAGCAGACTTTTCTGATCTACCAGATGACCCGCCGACATGTCATAAAAGTACCCCCGCTAATACCAGTACACCAGTCCTGTATGAGACAGCCCTAGCATGTATTCAATATGGACGGTGGGTACTAGCGCCGAAGTGATGACATGTGGGGATGTAGGAGGACTACTGGGCCCCAAGGAGGACTACTGGGACTTGGGAATAGGCCCTGAAGCCTTTGCCCAGACCTGGACAAGTAAAAAAATAATACAACCTGGGACCTGGCTGTAAATTCAGTAGTTACGTGTCGTGTTCTTGGGGAGGGAGAGTTAGCAAACACTGTCTCTAACAATCCTCGTGTGGTTGATAGGCACTAATCCAAAGCCTTCTTAAGTCCCATCCTCACCACCGTGGCCTCATTCACTGTCCTGTCCCAGTCACCATTCACCCACCATCCCGTGCAGCTCCGTAACTCAAAATATGATGCTTGGTGAAGGGTACGTAAAGAAGGGATCTTACCAACTCGAAACTCACCAGGGTCCGAGCATTATTTCCAGTTACTGTAATTTTGTCATCCAAGTGAAGGTTATCCTTTGCTAAAACGTTAAAATATAGTGGACAACGTTTCCAAAAAAAAGACAGTACTAGTTATTTTTCAAAAGCCAGTTAATGGGGAACCCAAAAGTCTGGTCTTGTTGCGTGAGATTCGCCGCTAGGAGCCAGCAGTTGAAGGCAACAATCTATTCCCCGTATTTTCAGTCCCACAACAACCACGGAAAGTGTTCGGCTAAAGCATTGCCTGGATGTAAAGCCACACAAAGTATTGGGTTAAAGCATTGCCTGGATGTAAAGCCACACA
>NC_136990.1:654774-667274 GCF_032717465.1 Coenobita brevimanus
GTGTGTGTGTGTGTGTGTGTGTGTGTGTGTGTGTGTGTGTGTGTGTGTGTGTGTGTGATACTCCTATATATATATAAACAGAACACTCCCCACTTCGCCTCGTATCACTGGTCCAGCCATTGTAAGCACTAAAATGTAGATGTTTTTATGGCTTATTTAAAACAAGTGGACGCCAGAGTAAAGCCTGGGATGATCCAGTTGTCTAAATCACAAGTGGTGGATTTTAATGCAGGTTAATTCAATGCCTTGGTGGTTGACAGAAGATCACGATACTGAACAGTGTGTGATGTTTGGTGTGAATTGGTGTATGTGTCCTCTCTCTCTCTCTCCACTGTCTCTCTCTCTCTCGCTCTCTCTCTCTCTCTCTCTCTCTCTCTCTCTCTCTCTCTCTCACACACACACACACACACACACACACATTTATCCAATCTATCTATATCACACACAAATTTTATCATTATCTGTCTATCACATACGTACAAATTCTCTCTCTCTCTCTCTCTCTCTCTCTCTCTCTGACAACTACTAAAACTCTCACCCAGACACAGGTTCAGTAATTAGCGGTGTCTGCACGAGCCCTGGTCCCACCTGATTACCTGGCCTTTTGTTAATTAGGACTACCTGAGGAGAAAGAACCTGTCTCTTAATTCCCTTTGAGCAATAAGAGTTCAAAGCCAAGGAATTTTGTCTTTAGGTTCATTGCTGATATTATGTCACTTCTGAGGCATTTAGATGATCAAATTCGCTTTATATAAATTGATAGTCATACTGGAAAACATAAACTGAAATGGTCGAATTGAAAATGATTTAGAAATGGGTGTGTATCTGAGGAAACTTAATTACTGATGAAAGATGGAAATAAATGGATGACGTATATCTGTAGGGAAAAATATGATTAAATTTTCTCTCGTTTATTTTCTTGTTTATTTGGTGGGCAAAGAAACTCTCTCTCTCTCTCTCTCTCTCTCTCTCTCTCCTCTGTTACCATTATGAATCACGACTTTGTGTGGATTGCATGGCCTGTGGTGGAGCAATGAATGTTGAAGGTCTGAACTGTGTGTGTGTGTGTGTGTGCGTGTGTGTGTGTGTGTGTGTGTGTGTGTGTGTGTGTGTGTGAGAGAGAGAGAGAGAGAGAGAGAGAGAGAGAGAGAGAGAGAGAGAGAGAGAGAGAGAGAGAGAGAGAGACCCATTTTATTGGACGCATAATACTGGTTCTCCAATATGTTTACTTTTCTGTACCAGTTTCCTAGTCAGGGCGATGCTACTGCTAACGACGATGGTGATGATGATGATGATGAAGAGTTGTTAATACGAGCAAAACTACCTTAGCATGCATGATAAGTACAGGCATTCCACCCAGCATTAGTGGTAGAAGTAGCAGTTGTAATAGTAGTAGTAGCAACAATAGTAGCAGCAGCAGTAGAATGGTAGTAATTCCAGGAATAGTAGTAGTAGCAGCATTGTAGTAGTAGTAGTAGTAGTAGTAGTAGTAGTAGTAGTAGTAGTAGTAGGAGGAGGAGGAGGAGGAGGAGAAGGAGAGCAAAGCCTAAAACACACTCTCAACCAACTCATTTTCCTCGCCACTCTTGCCACAATACATGTCAGTCGTCCCCCGCTGCCCTGCTGTAATTGGCGTGTCTGTTTCCATTCCCACCCCACACAGCCATCCCTCCCACCTGACGCCTCCTATTGTGTGTATTCTTCACCCCCGCACACACACACACACACACACACACACACACACACACACACACACACACACACACACACACACACACACACACACACACACACACACACACACACACACACACACACACACACACACACACACACACAGAGGAGTACAGTACATTGGATTCTTCACTTTGACATATCACAGGGGAAATACATACAAATTAACGCATGTATATCATCAAATTATTGTGTTCTTGTGTCCTTGTACGTGAAAGTATTTGGGGAATTTAACACTGATGACTTTAGCCCTTCTCGTCAATTTAGGAAGCCCCCTAACACCTCCTCCTAAGCTATTTAGTTTGCTTATTCCACCATGCCATCCTCTTCTGTATTTAGCATTCTGAGATCATCATCCACTGTATGAATAATGTACAAAAATATATTAGTCAGCCGCACCCAAAACTAAATCGGTGAGGAAAAGGTGTTAGGGAGCTTCCTTACCTGACAAATATACGAACCTTTGTGTGTTGGTAATCAACATATGTAAATTTGTTAGTGAGTTATTACTACAAGAGAGAGAGGATGAGGTATTTAGAGAAAGTTGAAAGAGAGGGGTGAATGGGAAAAATGAGAGAGAGAGGGGGAGGGGAGGGGGGACTGTGACTGAAAGTGGTCTATATTGAAGGAGATGAAACGGGGACAGACATTCCAGAGGCACCCTTGAAAATAAAAAGATAAACGTGAGACAGAGGGATAGGATATGAGGTGAAGCCTGACCTACTCTCCTTCCTCTCCACCAGACAACGTAAAGCCACGAGAGAGAGAGAGAGAGAGAGAGAGAGAGAGAGAACAGGGAATGAGGCAGTGTTTGAGATGCCCGCCCACTAAAAAAAATATATTCATTACCCTTGGGGGCGATGAGTTTTGAAACGATGTGTCAAAATGAAACAGTATTTTGGTATTCCTGGTAATTCAGAATTCTTGGTACGTGTGTCATATTGCATCAAACCACAAGGGAATTGAATATTTTGGGGTGTGCACAGTATAAATGGAGTGGAGAGGTATATGAGAGATGGGGGTGTGAGCTGGGAGCAGGGCAATGAAATGGCGGGGGACAGGGAGACATGGAGGCGATTTGTTTGTGGCCACCCCTTACGGGATTAAGGCGTCTGGCAATAGATCGATGGATGGACAGTATAATTTTACCCCTCGAAGCCTGATCACGTCCTTTTTAGATTATTCTTTTGTTTCAGACGATTTTGTTCCAAGTGCTAAAGGTATCTCGTAGGGATGGGGTTTATTGAGACTCCATCTAACCATTCCTGTTCAAAAAGTTCATCTTAATCTGAACAAAATCGTCAGGACATGGAAAGAATGAAATAAAGACGTGCCCAGGATCCCTTACGTAGCTAGTGACCTCCTTCCTGGCTCTTCATCAAGGAGTTTCCCTCATAAACTCCCACACTTGGCCCCTCGCTGCCCTCTGTCACTCCACTAACACCTTCACACACAGGACGTCAGTAGTAGACATGGGGGTATTCCTTCGAGCGGCCCATTCGGTCAGTCACACCCTAAGGATTTTCGGACCTGGACTATTTTACTCGCATGTTCTAGCGACGCCTCATATCACTACCCTCATGGCGCTACATCTACAGACTAATAATATGTTACGTGTTAATCTATTCTTGCTATCTCCAAACGATTTTGCGCGACTTAGGAGAGACACCATGTAGTAGTAGTAGTAGTAGTAGTGATAATAATAATAGTAGTGGTGGTGGTGGTAATAGTGGTAATAGTAGTAGTAGTAGCAGCAGCAGCAGCAGCAGCAGCAAGAATGGTAATAGTAATGGTAGTAGTAATAGTAGTAGCAAGAATGGTAGTAGTAATAGTAGTAGTAGCAGCAGTAGTAATAGTAGCAGTAATAGTAGCAGCAGTAGTAGTAGTAGCAGCAGTAGCAGCAGCAATAGTAATAATTAAGGTCGTCTTTAACCCGTTCCAAAAGTGTCCCCTATGCTATATAAAATAGTCTGAAGTAACGAACAAAAATAACAACAGCGTCATCCAAGTGAAGGAGTTACCCCACCATGCACGGGGCAGGATTTCAGGCAGCGTTGGAACTGAGGATTTTCAGGCATCTGGTAACCTCACCTTCGGGCTTTTCGTCATACAGTTTTCCTCACAAAGCCTCACACTCGGCCTGACTCACTGTCCTCGGTCTCGTCCAACATGCTGGGGAACTGAGCAACGTTACCTGATGAATACCGTACAGTTTAGTACAATTACTTTATTATGAGGAAGTGAAGGAGCTTTGTGGTGTGGATGTGGATGTGATAGGAAGCGTTAGGAGAAACACATTAAGGTGGTTTGGCCATGTGGAGAGGATGGAGAGTGAGAGACTGACGAGGAGAGTGCGTGTGAGTGAGGTGGAGTGGGGGAGAGAAAGGGGGAGGCCAAGGATGAGATGTCGGGATGGAGTGGAGAGGTAGGCCTATATGAGAGAAAGGGGTGTGAGCTGGGAGCAGGGCAGTGAAATGGCGGGGAACAGAGCGACATGGAAGCGATTTGTTTGTGGCCACCCCTTACGGGATTGAGGCGTCTGGCAATAGATAGAGATAGATAACTTGGCCGTAACACCTTCTTCCACTGACCCAGCTGGCTTCATCTTTATTCTGTTCATGATATACTGAAGCCAATTTCCCCAGCTTAAGGTCTCTTGAAACAGGGAAGTTAGGTGTTGCTTTCTTTACATTCTTCACTGCGGGGAGAGTTTTGTTAGTTAAATGCATGTCTAGAAGTAGTACTAATAAGTATGAGACGTCCTGAGTATGAAAGGGTTAACCGTTACATCAAACCAAGATGAGGTTCGCTAAATGATGGTGTTATGGTTGTTTGTGACTGGTGGTGGTCTCGTAGCCATCGCCGAGGCGTTTCCAAAAATGTTAGATTATAGAGCTGTAAGAGGAGAGAATTTTCAAGTTGGTCTTGTCGTGGATGGCGGGAGAAAGATAACGATGAGTCTGGGGTTTGATTGCAGTTTTATTCTCAAGAGGGAGATATTTTGACAAGAGCAGTACTAAGGTGAGAGTTGTTTATGCTAGCTATCGCCGTGCCCTCCACTCCTGCCCTTTGCACCGTTCCTCTTCTCTCTCCTATCGCGTTCCAACCCCTTCTGACCTGCCTCTCCAATTTCCCCCGTATATGGCTGGTTGGGTCATGTGTGTGGGCACGTGTGTGAGTCTGTGGTGATTTGCATCAGGTGTGTGGTGTGGCTTTGCATGACACCAGATGTGCTGTGTGCGACATTCCCTAGCTTGAACCTCCACTGCTGTTTCCTCCAGATCTCTATAGCTTAGGCACGACTTTCCTCAAACCTCTACATTACATATGAAAATCATATATGTCACTAGTTATTATACAGTGTACTAGAATATCCTCGTGTCCTGATACTGGAGAGTGACTCCTTCGTGTGGTGGCACTAATATAACTGGGGGGATCCACTGCCTAGTTATACAAACGTCCCTCCCTATCCCTCAAAAGGAAGATGGTGGGCTGCAGGAGGAGGGCAGCTTCAGTCTGCAGTCCACTGGTTTCACGTATAAGTTGAACTTACGATACTTCTACTACTACAGCTAATAAAAATAATAATAATAATAATAATAATAATAATAATGCTACTACTACTACTACTACTACTACTACTACTGCTACTACTACTACTACTGCTACTACTACAATTATTATTATTTTTTTTATTATTATCATTATCATTATTATTATTATTATTATTATTATTATTATTATTATTATTATAACTACTACTACTACTACTACTACTACTACTACTACTACTACTACTACTACTGCTACTACTACTACTATTATTATTATTATTATTATTATTATTATTATTATTATTATTATTATTAACTACTACTACTACTACTACTACTACTACTACTACCACTACTACTGCCACTACATGATAAAACTATTGCTACACACAAGAATGCGTCAGGACAATACTAGGTGTTATGGTGGTCAGGGGTGTGGGTTCAGTACACAGCGGTGGTCAGGCAACTGCCATAACTATACTGTGTGGCGGACGTGGTGAGAGAGAGTATCAGTGGCACATAAGGAGAATGGCAGGGTGGTGAGGAGACTAGGAGGGCAGGGAAGGCGGAGATAAGGGAGATAGTTGTGTAAGGGTGAGGGGAGAGATGAGGAGGACAGGGAAGACGGAGGTAAAGATAGTATTGTAGGAATGAGGGGAGATGAGGGAGAGGACAAGGAAGACGAGAATATAGGAAGATAGTGGTGTAGGAGTTGGGGAGATGAAGAGAAGAAGAGGAGGGCGAAGATTAAGGGAGAAAAATGTAGGAGTGAGGGGTAGAGATGAGAAAGACAGAGAGGAGATAGAGAAAGATGATATAGATGAGAAGGGCAGGGGAGACGGAGATAAAGGGAGACAGTCGTGTAGGAGTGAGGGGAGAGAGATGGAACACTGATGATTAAGAAGGAATACTTTGTGTGGGAATATGGAGGTGGGAATGGAGATAAGATACTGTGGTGTGATAGTAAGATGATGAAAGGTAAACAGTGGCCTGAGTTGTGGTAGGAAAATTACTACTTTTCCAGAGCACAAGTACAAATTAGTGTCTTAAGATTTAACACATTTAGGTCCAGGAAACTAAGATAAAAGTGAAATGGTCATTACTGTAGGCTTATTATTAGCCTACACTTGTAAGTTTCAGTGATACCAAAACAATGAATGTGAAAGCTAACCGTTAATAATTTTGAATAGTTTACTGTGATCATAATTACTTTGCAAATATTCAGCAATCCTTAAGGAAATGGACTAAATGCACCCTTGATAACTCTCTACAACACCTGAGCGAAGGTAAGCAAGGCAAGTCCACTGATCATCACCATAACCATCACCATCATCTTCATCCCAACCTCCTTTTTTCCCACCAATGAATAGGGTGAGATAATTATAATGGTTATTTTGTTGATAATTTCTTTGCATAAATTCAGCCATACCTAAAAGACACTGGACTAGAACTAAATTATTTAACTCCCTACAACAGCAAGACATTGGTTATCGAAACAAAATCATTAATAATTATCAGTGGAATCAACTTCAAGAAGAGTGATGTGCGGTCAATAGCGGTTTCCTTCACTACCATCCACACCCCTTACTATCACGCAGCTACGGGTATCATAGTGTATGTATATGTGTATGTGTCTGTATATCTGTATTATGGTGTGGTGTGTTTTAGTTTCATTTATGGTGGTACACTGTGTTATGGTGTGTTATTCTGTAATGCTCTTTCATTGTCTTATGTCCTATGTTGTGGTGTTTTGTGCCATATGCGGTGTTGTGATGTGATGTAGTGTGGTGTGGTGTTATGTGGTATGTTGCAGCCTGGTGTGGTGCTGTGTACTGTGTTATGTGCTGTGTATTTCCTGCAGTGAAGTGTGCTGTGCTGGGAGGGGTTTGATGTGTACTGTGTCATTATGTTCACGAATGTCATATGAAGAGCTGTGTTGTCCTGTGTTATGTGCTATGTGTGTGCTGTGTTATGTGCTATGTGTGTGCTGTGTTATGTGCTATGTGTGTGCTCTGTTATGTGTGTGCTGTGTTATGTGCTATGTGTGTGCTGTGTTATGTGTTATGTGTGTGCTGTGTTATGTGCTATGTGTGTGCTGTGTTATGTGTTATGTGTGTGCTGTGTTATGTGCTATGTGTGTGCTGTGTTATGTGCTATGTGTGTGCTGTGTTATGTGCTATGTGTGTACTGTGTTATGTGCTATGTGTGTGCTGTGTTATGTGCTATGTGTGTGCTGTGTTATGTGCTATGTGTGTGCTGTGTTATGTGCTATGTGTGTGCTGTGTTATGTGTTATGTGTGTGCTGTGTTATGTGTTATGTGTGTGCTGTGTTATGTGCTATGTGTGTGCTGTGTTATGTGCTATGTGTGTGCTGTGTTATGTGCTATGTGTGTGCTGTGTTATGTGCTATGTGTGTGCTGTGTTATGTGGCTGGCAGTCCTGTTACCCCAAAGATGACTGCATACATATTGGGATGTGTTTTTAATAACATTGGAGATTTCGTGGCACTTTCTCGTTGGCGATTGTGTCAGCATTTGACACTTAAACCTCCACTTGTATGTTGTTGATGCATGTGCCATAAAGTATAACATTAAAACTCTATACGTAACATACACGGGAATGATAGGGGGTAATAAAATAAATCGCAAAGGAATGGGTGTTACGAAGCCTCCTCTGTTAGCTATAGAAGATGACCCAAATTATCACTTCTAATATAAACACTAGATGGTGCTGATATCCTACTCCCCTGTTCTCTTTCTTCACATCATTAAATATTAGTGAGTTCGTGTTTACGTGCCTGATCTCAGAATGTGTGCTGTGTTGGCTAAATACTTGCTTCACCACTACAACATTTTTTGTGTGTAATCTTATCATCAGACGATTCACAACTGAGTGATGACTAGCAGTGATGAGATGAATACTCCTTTTTATGCAAGGAAGAAGGAACCAAAGGCCAGCAGCACCTCGGTTTTATGTAGTCCTGCTGCCTTCACACATTTTTAATAAACTACAATATGATGTTTGAATGTGAGTTAGTTAATGAAGGATATAGCCCTTACGATTGGAAAACTCACCCTAAGTTGAATAATAGTGTTTGATAATACCAGGAATAAATTGCAAAACACATCACTTAGCTGAACAGGTGAATGGCTGGTTATTATTGTGGTATTCACTTCTGTCAGTGGGCTTGTTTTCATCACCTTCCGCCTATGTTCATCAGCGACTATGTGTGTTTGTTCGTGATCGCGTACTTGCTTTATCCTCTGCGTGTGTTTGTCAGCGACCGCGTGTGTGCGTAACTCTTTACTTGTGTACAATTGTGACCGCGTGTGTGCGTCACTCTCATACGTGTCTTCGTCAATTATTATGTAAATGTGCAGCCTCCGTGTAGGTGTGCGTCAGCGACCCTGTGTGTTCCTCGATGAAAGTTATGGATGACTAACCACGAAGACTGTGGTAAGTAATATGGTATATAGTTATAAATTCATCGTGTTGACAGCCTATAGATTATTCTGTGATTGGATAAATTATTCTACATGTTTACAAAGTGGGATATATATCAGAATGAGACTTGTTTAGGTAATGAGAATCTAGATAACTTTTATGAAATGACAGATGGATGTTAAAAAAATAATAATCTTACTATTCAATATTGAAGTAAATTGTTACAATGAATCTATATAAGCGCTACAGTTTATGATTCATCAACTATATTAAAACAATACTGTAACGCCTAAGCCCCAGACACTGATTCTTAATTGAATAGTGTAAACACATAGTAAACGTGGAGAAGGTATAGTATATTACTGACCGAGAGGCACTCACACTCATGCCATCTCAGGGAACGTCTGGTAGAATATTTAGTAGCTGAATACCGAGACGAATTTAATATCACTAATATTCAAAGCTAATTTAGAACAGAAAGAATAGAGTAGAATTTCGATACAGTATATATATTAACTTAGTATAATGGTTCGGTCTATCCTCTTCCCATTTCATAACCTTATATCCAATTTATATGTAAATACAGCACGTTAATTGGTAATGGGATGGGAGATAAGGTATAAACTATTTTGTTCTGTTATTTATTGGGAGAGTGGCTGAGCATAAATATGAATATCTTATATGATTCTTTAACTTACTATACTCCTTTCATCATATCCTGGCCCAGAAGTTTGTCTTTTTGCAGCTTATTTTACGAAGGTCAAATGAGGAATAAGACTATACCACAACACTATGTCCTGTCCTCAGCACTTCTTCGTGATCAGCATCGTATTTTACTGATGATCAATTATTACAACTGAGTAATGGAGGGATGGCAACTTTAGCCCAGATTAGAGTAAAATGAGTATTATTTGTATATGTAAAAACTTAGTCGTGAATATTATATCACAAATGTTAGTGCACTATTTGACGTCGCATGAAAAAGTTTACTATTGTCCTCTTGTATAACTCTTTTGAGTCCTTGGTTAGTAAAGTCATATAAACCTGGAATGTACGTTTTTATATTGTAAAACTGTGAGGCTGAAAACCAAGGAAGTATATAGAAATTGTCTTAGTATTCATGCTAAACACACACACACACACACACACACACACACGTCAGCAGGAGGTTACATCCCGTGAACCCATTTGCATTCTAAGACGGCCGAGCTGGGACTCTCATAACTTCAACATTTTTCGGTTTAAGATTCTTGGCAGATATTTTTACATTCTGAGTCTTAATTAGAGTGAATTTGCTCTCGCTGCTGCTAGGTGATTTCATGCAGGTAATTTCAGCCTCTTGGTAGTGCAGGGATCAATGCAATCTTATACACAGCTTTGGTTCAATAATATTTGCTCATGAAATGTTTGGTGGTTGGAAGAGTGAAGGGAAAAGTATAAGTAAGCAGTCTATTACATACATAACATTAACTCCAATGAAAGTGTTTCATTGCAATATGGATAAACACAAAATTATAAACAACCATTCGTCTATAAAACGTAAAACTCTGAAGTGTTTGGTGGATACAGTGGTAAAGGCGAGACTATAAACAGGTAATCGTAGACATAAGCTCAAGTATGTATATAAATTTGGTTTCAGAGATTGGGGTGATAATTTTCCTTCTTGATTTTGTATGAGATGGTGCAGATAATAACTGTACATCCGAGGACACCCGCCTAAGCTCCTCTCACAAGCTCATCACTGTACTAGACTTCCTTTCACCTGACGGAACTGGGCCACTTAAAAATCTTGAAAACTAAGTCACGGTTGCATGAAATTCAATAAGCCTTGATAAAGATGAAGGCATGAATGTCCTAAGATACTATTTAAATCAAGGACCACCAAATGAAGTGAATGAAGTAAGAATCCGAACTGCCCAGTATGTCTATAGCTAAAAAAAAAAAAAAAAAAGAGAGAGAGAGAGAGAGAGAGAGAGAGAGAGAGAGAGAGAGAGAGAGAGATCTTGGCCTCAAAAGCCCAGGAGAAAAAACAAGATTTACCTCTTAGATATTTGTTATGCATATTATTCCCTGAAAGTATTTTGCACGTTAAGCCCCGACCTGACCGAGCTACATGATAATAAACTTTGCCATTACAACACTGCATCCCACCCATACCCTACTGTACCCCACGCACACCTCACCAATACCCCACTGCACCCCACATAACCCCACCCATACCCCACTGCACGCCACCCAACCCCACTGTACACCACACAACCCCATCCTTACCCCACTGCATGCCACACAACCCCATCCATACCCCACTGCACGCCACACAATCCCACCCTTACTCCACTGCACGTCACACAACCCACCCATACCACACTCCACCCCACATAACCCCACCCTTACCCCACTGCACCACACACAATCCCACCCTTACCCCACTGCACCCCACACAATCCCACCCTTACCCCACTGCACCCCACACAACTCCACCCGTACCCCACTGCACCCCACACAACTCCACCCATACCCCACTGCACCCCACAAAACCGCGCCAGTACCCCACTGCACCCCACACAACCCCACTCATATCCCACTGCACCCCACACAACCCCACCCTTATCCCACTGCACACCACACAACCCCACCCGTACCCCACTGCACCCCACCCACCCCCACTCTTAACCCACTGCACCCCACCCACCCCCACTCTTAACCCCCGCCTTTACTCCAGTGCACCCCACCCAACCCCGCCATTACCCCACTGCACCCCACTCAGCCCCACCCATACCCCACTACACCCCACTCAGCCCTACCCATACCCCACTGCACCCCAAACAACCCCACCCATACCCCACTGCACGCCACACAACCCCACCCATACCCCACTGCACGCCACACAACCCACCAATACCCCACTGCACACCATACAACCTCACCCATGCCTCACTGCACCCCATACAACCCCATCCATACTTCACTGCCTTACCCCACTGCACCACACACAACCCCACCCATACCCCAATACACCCCATCAAACCCCACCCATACTTCACTGCACCCGACTCAACCCCACCCTTACCCCACTGCACGCCACACAACCCCACCCATACCCCAATGCACCCCACACAACCCCACCCATACCCCACTGCACGCCACACAACCTCACCCATACCCCACTGCACGCCACACAACCTCACCCATACCCCACTGCACGCCACTCCTCGCATTCTCATAATACTCATTCTCAGCAAAATAAAGATCACCTGACATTTGCTGGAATACAACACGAGAGATGACACAACTGAGTGGATTGAAGGTGACAGGGTTAATATTCTCACACAGTCTTGGTTGATTTCCGGCTGAAGAAAATCCAATGGCATTAGCTAGAATAACACACTGAAGAAGACTCACCCATGATGGAGTTAATTACAACTGTTACATATTGCCATAGTTTGCATCAGTACCTTGCAGGATGACCCTATGGAATAATAAGCACAATGAATCGCTGAGGAGGATGTGTAACGGACCCTCAGTTGCATAATAACACTTCTAAGCCTCAATCGCACATTTAATTCTTTATATTATCCTTCATCCTTCTTCTTATTCTCCCTTTCCTCTATCGCCTATCAGTTTCTCTCATTCTAAATACATTTTCTCATTTTTTTTCTCTTTTCCTCTCTCTTACTTGCAATTTTCTCTCCTGTTTCCTCGCTCCTCCTACAGTCCTCGTCTGTTCTCCCTCTTACCTCCTCTCTCCTTCCTCTTACTTCCTCATTC
>NC_136990.1:672274-682274 GCF_032717465.1 Coenobita brevimanus
TTCTGACTGTCTCCTATAAGTTTCCTGCCACCAGACGATTTTATTCAGCTTTGGGAAATCCTCTTATAGTGAAGAGGTAAATGCAGAATCCAACCTCATATAGTGAAGGGGGTAAATGTACAACCAAGCCTCTTATAGTGAAGGGGTAAGTACAGTGTCTAACCTCGCCAGTGTCAAAAGCCTCCCACAAACTGAGTAATACTGTCTGGCGGTGGCAAGAGAAGGGAATAAAAGACGTCATAGGAGCAAAAATATTGAACTATAGAGGGATATTTTACCTTAACACTGAATTAGATGAAAGATTTTTTTTTTCTCTCAAGTTATTTAGCTGTGAACTTCTTTTAGCGTAACAAAATCTCTTGATGATGGCAGAAGTGAAATGCAGAAGAGTTCGTGCAAAGAAAATATATAATTCCAGATATTTACACTCTCTGACTCATGCCTTTCAGCTAAATAGAATCGAGTTATCATGAATGGAATACTAGAGTTGTCCGAATAATGTGAGAGTGGTGATACTATACCCTTTTTACACTAACTTGGCCTAATGCAGCCTAGCCTCCTCCTTAATGCCGGGTTATAGCAATAGATTATCACTAGAACATGATGCTAGTCACGAAGAAGTAATAGGAAAGGGCTTGGAGCTGATATGTTATCTTTCTGTCCCTGAGCTACGAGAAATAAGCTGTAAAGGGACAAAGCTCTGGGCCAAGTTAAGGTGAAAGGACTACAGCATAAACCCTGCCAGACTCCTATGCCTCACACTCAGCTGAATAAAATCGTCTTTATGAGCCACAGTAAAACACACAACGCGTCAGCCGGCACTCTGGGGCTAAAAGGCGCACCTGTTTTCCGGTCAGGTAACGGAGCTGCCAATTAGCCTGAGGTTACCTGCAAAATGGGAGTGTGCGGGAAAAACAGCACAGGCATCGTTACGTGTGTGTGTGTGTGTGTGTGTGTGTGTGTGTGTGTGTGTGTGTGTGTGTGTGTGTGTGTGTGTGTCCCAGTTATATGTCTATCTTTTAGTCTCTTTCTCTGTGTATTTATCTACCTATCTCTCTCACACGTACAACCATACTCGTATAAGCACTAAAACTCTCTCTCTCTCTCATTTCTTTACCCCCACCTCCATCGCACATCTTTAATCATTTGTTTCCTTCCTTCAGTCTTCTTGTCCCACCACCACATAGCCCAGGATCCCAGCCTTGTGTGCGTGGTGGCGGGAGGTATGCTGTCTCTGAAATGGCTGACTGACAAGAGAAAATACAGTGAATATAGTGTCAGATATGGTGAGAGTGGAAGGCTTAAAGAGGCTAGAGATTAAATACACATCACTGAGTTAATATAGTTTGTTCACTTCAAGTAGGCGTAACACTGACATCTTTCCCTATTGAACACTAGGCTGTTGCAGGAGGTTTATGCTAGAGTGTGGTGCGTCAAGAGAGAGAGAGACAGAGACAGAGACAGAGACACAGAAAGATAAAGACAAACAGAGAGGGGGGGGGAGGAAGACAGAGATGAGTAGAGGAGAAAGACTGACTATAGCTTAATGGATAGGTATATTCTGTTCATTTTAAAGAGGCATAGGAGTAAAATTGGCATCTCTCCTTACTGAATATTAATCTGTAACAAGAGATTAATATTAGTGTGGTGCGAGTCACGAAGAAGTGCTTTGGACTGATTGTAGAGCCGTAGTATTGTCTTATTCTGCCATAGAGCTACGGAAACAAGCTACAAAATGACGAATCTTGACAAGTTAAGGTGAATGAACTATAGACATTGGTGACCTGATGGAGATGTATGTTTATATAAAAGCCTCCTATCTCCCTCCCTCTCTCTCTCTCTCTGTCTGTCTGTCTGTCTGTCTCTCTCTCTCTCTCTCTCTCTCTGTCTCTCTCTCTCTCTCTCTCTCTCTCTCTCACACACACACACACACACACACACACACACACACACACACACACACACACAGGTAAAAGAGCGGGAGCTAAGAATCTTGACTTTACAGAGTCGTGAACAACTAAGAGTCACTATATCATTATAATTTACCTGTTAATTGAATAGCCTCAGTAATTTAGTATATTCTTCCAGGGAGACGTTAACTGAGTATCTGGGAATTCAATATTGCATAAGGTTAAAAGTCTATCTATCAATCTATTGCCAGACCCCTTAATCCTGTAAGGGTTGGCCACAAACAAATCGCCTCAATCTCGCCATGTGGTATGTGAGGGCTTCCATCATCAACCCACTTAGTGTAGCAGTACTCTTTTTTTAGGGTACCTCTACACTGAGCGGCAAGGCAAATAATTTCCTGTAAACCAGGGAATCATTGACAATGCTGGGTGGTAACCTTTGACCAACCAACACGTGTTCCCTGCGTGACAACAAGTGGGTTGGCGAAGGGTTAGTGCCCCTCCCCGGAAAGCAACTAACTTAAAATACGAAGGTTAAAAGTGTACGGACAACAATGGAGCAAAAATCAAACCCCAAGTCGACCATTAGAGAGCGTAGCCGTGCGTGGTGAGGAGTCTTTACAGCCACTACGAGGCCAAAGGTAAACAGAGGCAGCAGCAGCACACCTACGGGAATGAAAAGCTGCTAATTAAGGAAAGCCAAATCCAAAGATATAATTATACAGGCAATGGATAAATGGCCACCAAAAAGTTGTTACCAATTCGTGAGACAGAGCTGAATTAATCCCCCCCCCCTCCTCAAAAAAAAAAAAAAAGTCTTACTCCGAGAAATTAAAGTATATTTTAGGTTTCAATATGTAAATTAGTAGGAAAATATACCAAGGCCTGATATTATTTTCTTCCCTAATACTTACTGTTATTTTATCGACGTCATTAATTACAACAGATTTTAGATGTATTGGTGATATGAAAGTAACCAAAGTGACATGAAGAGAGGGGTAGGGAGAGTATGGCTGCACACACACACACACACACGAATACCTCTCTCTCTCTCTCTCTTTCTCACCCGGAAGTCCTTGTATGTGGTTGTGTTCGTTTGTTTATTTACACTCTGGTGTCGGATGTGTCTGAGAGAGAGAGAGAGAGAGAGAGAGAGAGAGAGAGACAGACAGACAGACAGAGAGAAGGGTAGGAAGAGTATAACAGAGGGACAGTGTGTGTGTGTGTGTGTGTGTGTGTGTGTGTGTGTGTGTGGTCAAACATCATATTATAAACACAAACTTCGGTACCTGCCTTTCTACCTGCATTAATCACCAAGGTAATTTACACAGAAGCATGTTAGTGTACTGCATCTGTGTGGGATCTCTGACATTTCATTGTGTGTATTGGCAATCTTTAATGTATGTTTTATTTTTCCTGACAACAGACGAGTTTGTTATGATTAGGGGAGACTTGGTGAACTAGAAGAAAGAGGTCATCCTAGACACACACACACACACACACACACACACACACACACACACACACACACACACAATGCATATATACTGTACACACATGCTGGTCCACTCACATGTACTTTCTCTCTCTCTCTCTCTCTCTCTCTCTCTCTCTCCTTCCCAGTCTCGTCATGGGGCGTGCACTTCGCCTTGGCTTCTTTCCAGCTGGATGTTTTATGTGAGCATAGGGGGACAGGAAGGACGGTGGGGGCTGAGAGGGGAGAGATGAAGGAGAGAGGAGGAGCGTGGGAGAGGTGGGTGGAGGGAAGGAGGAAGGGAGGTGTGGAGGTATGGTGGAGGAGGGTGACTTGGGATATGTGGGATGGGTAGTAGGGATGGTAGGGAGGCATGGATAAAATATATGGCCTGAAAAGAGAGGGGTTTTGGGAGGATATGGATGAGTTGGTAGGAATGTGGGAGAGGTGAGGGATAGAAAGGTGGATTGGAAGGGATGGTGGGGGAAGTATGGGGGATGTGTGTATGACGGGAGGAATGAGTAGGTATGGGATAGATAGGTAGTTTGGAAGGGATGGTGGGGAAGAATGGGGGAGGCGTGAATGGCTTCGGATGGGTGTGGAAAAGTGGGAGGGGTTGAAGATACTTAAGAATTTGGAGAGGATAGAATAAGGAATGTACAGAGGTATATGCTAAATGGAAGGTGTGGCATGGGAGCTGAGAGGCATGAGGAAGATAGTAGGAGTATAAGAGAGGTGGGGAACTTCCCACTAGTGCGAAGGTTCACTAGTTCGAAGGTTCATCTGTCCGAAATGGGCAATCAGCATTTTCAGCGGCTGTCACCACATCGTCATTCATTGGACCCACATCGTCATTTATTTGACTTCGTCCAGAAGTTGCCTTAATAATGATCCACAAAATTTGACACTGCTGCTATCGGGCATGGAATAACCGCGTAGGAATCAGCCATCCAAATATGTGGATATTTGTATGTCACCTTAAAGACCTTCAGGCCCTTACTGAAAGTGATATCCGCGCTATGAATCACAGAGGTCATCCAACAAGGTGACCTCGCCGTTGGCAAAGACTGGGGAATCAGTTGGTGACACTGAAAGCAGAGTATGTGTGCGGAAGGGAAGGGTGGATGTGAAGGGATGTGGGTGAGTGGTGAAGGTTGCAGGAGCAGAATATAGAGTTAACACATGCCAATATTAATGAAACAAAACAGTATGAATATTCTCTGAGGTTTAGCTTGTGTGTGTGTGTGTGTGTGTGTGTGTGTGTGTGTGTGTGTGTGTGTGTGTGTGTGTGTGTGTGTGTGTGTGTGTGTGCGTGCGTGCGTGCGTGCGTGCGCGCGCGTGTGTGTGTGTGTGTGTGTGTGTGTGTGTGTGTGTGTGTGTGTGTGTGTGTGTGTCAGACATTGAAGGATATAAGAAAGAGAGACGAGAGGAATGGGCAGTTTGGAAATAAATCGCTAAGGAATAGGTGCTAGGAAGATACAAGAGGCACGAGAAAGGATAGGAATGGGTAGTTTGGAAATAAACCTCATAGGAAGAGGTGCTAGGGAGATACAAGAAGCAAGAGAGAGGACATGAATGTAGGTTGGAAATAAATCGCTAAGGAAGTGGTGCTAGGAAGGTACAAGAAGCAGGGGAAAGGTTATGAATGAGAAGTTTGGAAATAAATCGCTAAGGAAGAGGTGCTTAGGAGATACAAGAAGCACGAAAGAGGGTATGAATGGGTAGTTTGGGAATAAATCGCTAAGGAAGAGGTGCTAGGGATATACATGAAGCACAAGCGAGGATAGGAATGGGTAGTTTGGGAAATAAATAGCAAAGGAAAAGGTGTTAGGGAGATACAAGATGCACGAGAGGGGGTATGAATGGGTAGTTTGGGAAATAAATCGCTAAGGAGAAGGTGCTAGGGAGATACATGAAGCACGATAGGATAAGAATGGGTAGATTGGGAAATAAATCGCTAAGGAAAAGGTGTCAGGGAGATACGAGAAGCACGAGAGAGGGTACGAAAGGATAGTTTGGAAATAAACCGCTTAGGAAGAGGCTCTAGGGAGGTATAAGATGCACGAGAGAGGGTATGAATGGGTAATTTGGGAATAAATCGCTAAGGAAGAGGTGCTAGGGAGGCTCTTGACCCCACTGCAGTACAGGTCATAGTCTTCTCACACTGGTCTTGTTGCAAAAGGTAGACCGACTTGGTGCTGATGTAAAGAGCCAGTCACTGACGCAAGACACTGTGTTGTGAGGACGTTGGAAGGAGTGTACGCGTCTGTGTAGTGGTTTTATTGTGCTTATCATCATCATCATCATCAGTGGTCTTATCATTATCATCATCATCATCATCAGTGGTCTTATCATCATCATCATCATCATCATCATCATCAGTGGTCTTATCATCATCATCATCATCAGTGGTCTTATCATTATCATCATCATCATCATCATCATCAGTGGTCTTATCATCATCATCATCATCAGTGGTCTTATCATTATCATCATCATCATCATCAGTGGTCTTATCATCATCATCATCATCATCATCATCAGTGGTCTTATGATCATCATCATCATCAGTGGTCTTATGATCATCATCATCATCAGTGGTCTTATGATCATCATCATCAGTGGTCTTATCATCATCATCATCAGTGGTCTTATCATCATCATCATCATCACCATCATCATCAGTGGTCTTATCATCATCATCATCATCATCACCATCATCATCATTGGTCTTATCATCATCATCATCATCGTTATCATCATCAACATCATCATCTTCGTCGTCATTTTATTGCAAAGTTCTGAGTGACTTAAAGCATCTTTCATCACACTGGTCACAGCATCATTACCGCCACCATCACATTAATGATCACCATCATCATCGTCTTATTCGTCGACATTATCATCATCATTATATTCATCATACTTATCAATGATTATTATCATCGTCGTCATTATCGTCATTCATACGGACACCATCATCTCGCATCATTTCATAATCATCCTCCTCATCATCTCATTTCATCATCATCATCATCATCATCATCATTAATTTGTGTCGATCGACTTCAGGTAAAGGTCACTTCCTATCTCTCTACTCTGCTTCAGTGATTATATATATATATATATATATATATATATATATATATATATATATATATATATATATATATATATATATATATATATATATAGATATAGATAGATATTGATATAGATATAGATAGAGATATTAATTAATTAATTTATTTATTCAACACACTGACGCCCAGTTTCCTCAGTATAGGATGGAACTGAGCATTTTCAAATTTAATAAAGAAGGGAACCAACGCGTGGGACCCTATGAGCTTAGCGACTATGAGCCGATAGGCGGAGGGCAGTACGCATAGTACCCTTCCGGCACAGCCTCTCAGACAGAAACCCTGAGAGCTAATGGGATAAGAAAGTTGATCATTAAGGTAGCCACCCCCCTGATAAGTGCGTGTGCTGGGGGGAGGGGGAGGGACGAGGCTCATGCAGATAATAAATGTGGTGGACCAAAGCCTTGAGTTGGCTTTCCATACGGTCCACCAGCCCCCTTTAGGGCATGCAAAGGGCGTTTTTGTAGACCATTCCCCCTTTCAAGGGATATGGAGGGCGATTTTGTAGACCAATCCCCCTTTCGAGGGATGTGGGGGGCGATTTTGTAGACCAATCCCCCTTTCGAGGGATGTGAAGGGCCATTTTGTAGACCAATCCCCCTTTCGAGGGATGTGGGGGGCGATTTTCTAGACCAATCCCTCTTTCAAGGGATGTGAAGGGCGATCTTGTAGACCAATCCCCCTTTCGAGGGATGTGAAGGGCGATTTTGTAGACCAATCCCCCTTTCGAGGGATGTGAAGGGCGATTTTGTAGACCAATCCCCCTTTCGAGGGACGTGAAGAGAGGCGAGGGACGTCTTTAAATCAAGTCATCAGTGACATCACACCTAATCCCGCTTGATATGAAGTTGTATTCTTACGTTTCGAGCCGGGTGCGACGGCGGGGACTGACTAACATTCTTTTCTTTTTCCTCGTTTCGGATCATTTCCCGTTTAGACTGCATTCCGTTCCCCATCTCTCCTTTTGTACCCTTATCCACCTCTTTAGATCCCTCATTTCCACCTTGCCTTTCCCGAATCTCCCTCCTTTTCCTCTTCTCCCCTGTGTCTCTTTTTCCCTTATTCAAGTTTTCTTGTTTATCTTTCCTTTTTTCTCTCTCCCTCTCTTGCTCTTCCCTTTTCTTTCCTTTTTTTCCTTTTCTCTTTTTGGGAGAGTCAACCATATTTTGAGGGAGCAGGTCACTGAGAGACAAATTTATAGTGCCGTACTGGTTGTCCTCCAGTGCCTGCAGGATTTTATTTTTGGCTTTTTCCGCTATTACCTGAGCCCATTTATCAAGGACGATGTTCTCGTCCATGATAAAGGGTTGTGACGAGGGAGAGGGATGGCTCAAGAGGGAGGAGGTGGAGGGGAAGAGGCGGCCAGGCGCTGAGAATATCGGGGTTTTGATGGAGGGAGTAGGGGGAGAATTGGGGGAAAGGGAGGAGGACGTGGCAGGAATAGGGGTGGGAGGAAGGGGAGTAGGGGTGGGAGAGGAGGGGAAGAGACGGCCAGGAGCAGTGATTATTGGGGTTTTGACAGATGGGGTAGGAGGAGAGATGGGTGAACTAGGGGAGGGGGCAGTAGGAGGAGGGGAGGGAGGAGGGGGAATAGGGGTGGGGGAGGACGGGAAGAGACGGCCAGGAGCTGTGGCCAGCGGGGTTTTGACAGACGGGGTGGGGGGAGTGTTAGGAGAAGGAGGGATAGAGGTTGGGTTGGGGGTTTTAAAGATAGTTGGGGGTGAAGGGGTAGGCGTCGGAGTTCTATATATAGTTGGAAGAGATGGGGTAGGAGTGGGGGTTCTATATAGGGTGGGGGGAGATGGGACGGGGTGTTGTTGGGTGGGAAGGGGAGGGGTACGAGGTTGTGTTGGGGGCACAGCGGGACGCCAGTGTGTGGTTGGCATCGGTCGCCCGGTGGGCCCTTGTCGCCCGGTGGGCCCTGGCTGTCCAGTGGGCCCTGGCCTACCAGTGGGCCCTGGCCTACCAGTGGGCCCCGGTTGCCCAGTGGACCCCGGTTGCCCAGTGGGCCCCGGTTGCCCAGTGGGCCCTGGTTGCCTTGTGGGCCCTGGTTGCCTTGTGGGCCCTGGTTGCCTTGTGGGTCCCAGTTGCCCAGTGGGCCCTGGTTGCCTTGTGGGCCCTTGTTGCCCAGTGGGTCCTGGCCTAACAGTGGGCTCTGGTTGCCTTGTGGGCCCTGGTTGCCTTGTGGGCCCTGGTTGCCTTGTGGGCCCTGGTTGCCTTGTGGGCCCTGGTTGCCTTGAGGGCCCTGGTTGCCTTGTGGGTCCTGGTTGCCTTGTGGGCCCTGGTTGCCTTGTGGGCCCTGGTTGCCTTGTGGGCCCTGGTTGCCTTGAGGGCCCTGGTTGCCTTATGGGCCCTGGTTGCCTTGTGGGCCCTGGTTGCCTTGAGGGCCCTGGTTGCCTTGTGGGCCCTGGTTGCCTTGAGGGCTCTGGTTGCCTTATGGGCCCTGGTTGCCTTGTGGGCCCTGGTTGCCTTGAGGGCCCTGGTTGCCTTGTGGGCCCTGGTTGCCTTGAGGGCCCTGGTTGCCTTGTGGGCCCTGGTTGCCTTGTGGGCCCTGGTTGCCTTGTGGGCCCTGGTTGCCTTGTGGGCCACAGTTGCCCAGTGGGCCCTGGTTGCCTGGTAGGCCACGGCCGTGTGGCTTTCCCAGGCAGCCCAGTGGTCCCTGGCCATGTGGTGGTCCCAGGCTGTGCTGTGGTCCCTGGCTGCACAGTGGCCTCTGGCAGCCCTGTGGTCCCAGGCTGTGCTATGGTCCCAGGTAGCCTGGCAGTCCCAGGCCGTGTGATGGTCCCAGGCAGTGTGGTGGTCCCAGGCCGTGTGATGGTCCCAGGCCGTGTGGTGGTCCCAGGCCGTGTGGTGGTCCCAGGCCGTGTGGTGGTCCCAGGCCGTGTGGTGGTCCCAGGCCGTGTGGTGGTCCCAGGCCGTGTGGTGGTCCCCGGTCCTGTGATGGTCCCAGGCCGTGTGGTGGTCCCAGGCCGTGTGATGGTCCCAGGCCGTGTGATGGTCCCAGGCCGTGTGGTGGTCCCAGGCCGTGTGGTGGTCCCAGGCCGTGTGATGGTCCCAGGCCGTGTGGTGGTCCCAGGCCGTGTGGTGGTCCCCGGTCCTTTGGTGGTCCCCGGTCCTGTGATGGTCCCAGGCCTTGTGGTGGTCCCCGGTCCTGTGGTGGTCCCCGGTCCTGTGGTGGTCCCAGGCCTTGTGGTGGTCCCCGGTCCTGTGGTGGTCCCCGGTCCTGTGATGGTCCCAGGCCTTGTGGTGGTCCCCGGTCCTGTGGTGGTCCCCGGTCTTCTGGTGATCGCAGGCCGTGTGGTGGCCCCCGGCCCAGATGTGGTTCCGGGTCCTGTGGAGGTCCCCGGTACTGCGATGGTCCCAGGCCGTGTGGTGGTCCCAGGCCGTGTGGTTGTGCCAGGCAGCCCGGTGGTGCCAGGAAGCTGTGGTGGCGCCGAGAAGGGCGGGATGTGGGATGAGGGTCGGTGGACCTCCAC
>NC_136990.1:687274-707274 GCF_032717465.1 Coenobita brevimanus
GTCTATTACAGCTAACTGCCCTATTTCTGTTAAATAAATCCTCCCAATAACGACACGCTCTGCATAAATAGCGTACAAAAGGATACTCAGTAAATTGCCTAACACTTTTTCGTAAGCGATTTATTTTGTCTATCACGCCTAACTGATCTATTCTAAGTAAAATAAATCCTTCCAGTATCGCCATGCTCTAAATGAATAGCGTACAAAAGGATATTAAGCTACCTAACACTTTTTCCTTAGCGAATTATTTTGTCTATTACATCTTACTATCCTATTCTGCGTTAAATAAATCCTTCCAATATCGCCATCTGTCTGTTTATATACATAGGCTGTCTCCCTTCTCATCCCTCCTCTCTTCTCTTTTCTCCTCCTCTCCTCTTCTCTCCTTTCCTCTCTTTTCTCCTCCTCCCCTCTTCTGTCCTCTCTTTTCTTCTCCTCTCCTCTTCTCTCCTCTCCATCTTCTCTTCTCCCCTCTTCTCTCCTCTCTACATAAATAACGTACATAAGATATTAACCAGCCATGTCCAAAAATAAATCGCTAAGGAATCGGTGTTAGGGAGCTGCAGCAGATGAAAATTATGGCCTTTATCTGGCCTATAAGAGGGAACAGTGAATGTATTATGCCATTTACTATATATATTCATCCTTATCGCATTTCCACAAGCGATTTATCTCACCTCAAGGGATATTTTATAACCTTAAGGGCATAGTTAAGATCTATATCATCCTCTTTATAACTTCCAGGCTTATCTTATCTATTTTATTTATTTATTTATTGTGAGGGATCAGTCTTACGGGCTCCTGGCCTTGGGTTCCTTCTTCCTTGAATTACAAAAAGCTGAATGTGGATGTGATACGAAGAGTTAGGAGCGACACACTGAGGTGGTTTGGTCATGTGGAGAGGATGGAGAGTGAGAGACTAACGAGGAGAGTGTATGTGAGTGAGGTGGAAGGGGGGAGAGGGAGGGGGAGGCCAAGGAAGTGAAGGAGCGTTGTGGTGTGGATGTGGATGTGATAGGAAGCGTTAGGAGAAACACACTGAGGTGGTTTGGCCATGTGGAGAGGATGGGGAGTGAGAAACTGACGAGGAGAGTGTGAGTGAGGTGGAGGGGGGGGGAAGGGAGGGGAAGACCAAGGATGAGGTGGAGGGATGGAGTGGAGAAGTATATGAGGGAGAGGGGTGTAAGCTGGGAGCAGGGCAGTGAAATGGCGGGTGACAGAGCGACTTGGAGGCGTTTTGTCTGCGGTCACCCTTTGCGGGATTAGGGCGTCGGGCTATAAATAGATAGATAGATAGATAGAAGTAGCCTGGTAGTAAATATGTATAGAAAATATTATAATTCATGTTGTCTAAATTAATATTGCTTTCCACGTAGCAGTAATGAACACTAAAATGTCAGAAGAATTCCCTCTTACCATCACTCCACTCCTGACCTCAGCCTTCCTTGTGGTGTGCATGGACAGTGGGTACTAGTGTCAAAGTGGTGATAGGAGGGGGGGGCAGTAATATAGCACAATGGACAGTGGGTGTTAGTGTCAAACTGGTGATAGGTGAGGAGGGAGGGCAGCAATATATCACAATGGACAGTGGGTGTTAGTGTCAAAGTGGTGATAGGAGGGAGGGCAGCAATATATCACAATGGACAGTGGGTGTTGGTGTCGAAGTGGTGATAGATGAGGAGGGCAGCAATATACCACAATGGACAGTGGGTGTTAGTGTCAGAGTGGTGATAGGTGTGGAGGGAGGGCAGCAATATACCACAATGGACAGTGGGTGTTAGTGTCGAAGTGGTGATAGGAGGCAGGGCAGCAATATATCACAATGGACAGTCGGTCTTAGTGTCGAAGTGGTGATAGGTGAGAGGATAAGTCAGTCATCGGATGGTGTTAAGGTAGAGTGTCAGACCTCAAGCGTATGACACTGGTTAGGGATGGGTTGTGTGAAGATTTTGAGTAGCTTAATGGAATGGAAAATAGATAGATAGATAGATAGATTGGCAGATAGATAGATAGATAGATAGACATTGACAGATACATACGCAGATACATAGATTGGTAGGCAGAAAGCTAGATAGATAGATACGTGTGTGTGTGTGTGTGTGTGTGACCTAGGAGAAAAGTGTGGTTCTTACCTTCCTTCCTACACGATTAAAACAAGAAATAGAAATCGGAAACAGGAGAAATTACAGCAGTACTTCTCTATAATAATAATAATAATAATAATAATAATAATAAAGACACAAGAAAATATATAAATAAATGTGAAAGGAAACACTGCATTCTTTCACAGCTCTCTCTCTCTCTCTCTCTCTCTCTCTCTCTCTCTCTCAGATAAGGAGTGATATTTGGAACTGAAGGGAATAGATTTACAGTTAATTTTTTCACCGCTAGACCCCTAACTTAAATAAGATTCGTGTGGAGGAAAAGATTACATTGATGAAGGGGAGAATTGGAGGAGAAATAGAGGAGGATAAGATGAGAAAAGAGGGAGAGAAATAATGACTACAAGCAGGTTTGGAGAGAGAGAGAGAGAGAGAGAGAGAGAGAGACAGAGAGAGAGAGAGAGAGAGACCCTGTTTATTGGACAGCTCATTGACGACCCACTCTCTCACGGGTTTTCTCTCTCTTCTGGAGCTGCTCTCTCTCTCTCTCTCTCTCTCTCTCATACACACACACACACACACACACACACACACACACACACACACACACTGTCTTCCTGTATCTGTCTGTCTGTCTCTCTATTTGCCCATCTGTCTGTCTGTCTTTCTCTCTCTTCTCTCTTCTCTTCTCTCGTCTCGTCTCCTCATTTCTCCTCTCCTCTCCTTTCGTCTCTCTTCTATCCCTTTTCCTGCTCTCCTATCTTGTCCTCTTCTTCTTTCTCCTCCTTTTTTTCTCTCTTCTCTTTCCTCTTCTTCTCCTCTCCTCTCCTCTCTCCTCTTTTTTCTCCTCTCCTCTTCTCCCCTCTCTCTCTCTCTCTCTCTACTCTTCTCATCTCATCTCATCTCCTCTCCTCTCTCCTCTCCTCTTTTCCCCCTCTCCTCTCCTCTCCTGTTCTCCCCCTACCCCAGACACCATCATTCATCTTTATTACCTTCCCCTCCATATAACATTTCACAACACCAGTTTCCACCATAATTGTCTGTCTGGCATTATTTTATCTATGCCATCCTCTCCCCTACCCTGCTTTACTCTCCTCTCGTTTTATCTCCTCTCTCCTCTCCTCTCCTCTCCTCTCCTTTCCTCTCCTCTCCTCTCCTCTCCTCTCTTCTCCACTCCTCTCCTCTCCTCTCCTCTCCTCTCCTCTCCCCTCCTTTCCTCTCCTCTCCTCTCGTCTCCTTTCCTCTCCTCTCCTTTCCTCTCCTTTCCTCTCCTCTCCCCTCCTCTCCCCTCCTCTCCCCTCCTCTCTCCTCTCCTCTCCTCTCCTCTTTTCCCTTCTCATTTGTCTTCGCTTCCCTTTTCTCTCCTTTCATCTTTTCTGTCTTTTCTTCAATCATCTCCACTCTTCTCCTCTTCTTTCTCACATCCCCTTCTTTCCTCACATTTTCCTCTCTCTTCTCTCCTTCCTCTTCTTCTTTCATTTCTCCTCTCCTCCCCTCTCCTCCCCTTCTTTCTCCCTCCCCTTCTTTCCTCACATTTTCCTCTCTCTCCTCTCCTTTCTTTTCCTCTTTCCTTTCATTTCTCCTCTCTCCTTTCGTATCCACTCTTCTGTTCTATCCTCATCCCTAGACATCATCATTCATCATTTTCAACTTCCTCTCCATATGCAAATTCCACAACTCCAATTGGCACTAACGGAGCCTTCACGTGATGGCATTGTGCATCCTGGGTGGAGCAGCTGCGGCATTCACCCAGGAGCCAAACCTCATATTTCCCTGCACCTCGCCGTGGGAAGGGCCCTGATCCGACCCTGGTGAGGCTCTGTCCACCACAAGGGGACTGCGGATCCCTACACGGCACAAGATCGCTAATGTACAGTCACCCCAAAATATCGCGCAGGTAGGGTACGATGATATCCAAGAGGGCCCTTATAGCTCATGAATTCTCGGTAAGATTTATTTGTAACTACTTTGCTATAAATATAATATCAATACGTACTAGTAAATGCCACAAACAAGCCATGTACAGCGTCCTTGAGAGAGCAAGTTTATCAGCGTGGGGAAAATAATCGTTGTTCAGTTTCCAGCAGCCATCGTCCGGTGTCTCAAACTGCTTCGCGTCATGTGTACACCGATACTTTTTAGTGTGACTGTACCTGTAGGACGGCCCACAGAAGCAGTTAACATTAAATATATAAATGCTATGACTTACCACAATCTAATACACGGGAATGTAGCATTTTTCAATATGTTTTCAAGGCAGTTTAATATGGGTTGATTTGCTTTATATGGCTTGAGAACTGTCGGTAATTTTCTCTCCTTTACTATTAGTGTAACTTGACTGCGCTGTGAAATTCATACATCCTGCTTTGTTATTAGGCTATTTAATTATACTGTCTTCCTGCATCTTCTGAAAATATTGTCAGTGGGTACAGTAAGTTAAACACATGCATTACTTTTTAATATTTTTCATATGATTGGTTTCGGAATGTAAATATAAATTTTGTCACTCTTCACTCAGCTCTCTCTAATTTCTTCTTCTTCTTCTTCTTCTTCTTCTTCTTCCTCCTCCTCCTCCGCCTCCTCCTCCCATTCTTCTTCTTCTTCTTCTTCACGCCAACTACTCATCTATCTATCTATCTATCTATCTATTGTCAGACGCCATAATCCCGTACGGGGTGGCCATTTGACTCTGAGTTACTTGTTTTACAAGGAGGGGCACTAACCCTCCACCAACCCACTTGACACGTAGGGAGCACTTATGGTTTGGTTATATGGTTACCACCCAGCGTTGTAAATGGTTTCTTGGCTTACAGGAAACCATTTGGCTTGTCACTCAATGTAAAGCCACCTGTAAAGGAAAGAAAAGCAATAAGAAGTGACAGGAAAGATGGGAGAAATAGGAAGAGAGGAGGGCAGGCACAGAAAAAGAATGATAAAGGGAAAGGAAGAAGTAGGCAGCACTACATCAAGTGAGTGGATGATGGTCCACATGAATATATTACTACTTAAACCATGTGCCTTAAAATTTGAACAATTCTTTTGGGGGGGAACTTTATCAAACATTGTCTGAGAGTTGAGGTGAGTGATGTCAATGGATTTCGTCTTTTGCTCACTGATCAGTAGTTTGCTATACTCGTTTTACTCTAACCTGGCCTAAATACTGAGTTATAGGACCAGATGAACACTACAATACCATGCCAGTCACGAAGAAGTGCTAGGGAAAATATGCAGTGTTGTAGGATTGTCTTTTTCTGCCACTGAGCTACGTGAAATAAGCTTCAAAATGAAAATCTGGCCCAAGTTAATGTAAAAGGAGTATAGTTGTGATGTAATACCTTTATATAATACTGAAAATACATGTGCTAGCTTCCTCTCTTGTCACCTTTCTGTTTTTAATGCTATGTTGAAAGTTCTGCTAAAGGCTTTGACAATTCACAGCTTCCTTCCTCGCCTGTGTCATCTCTCCTGGTACTCTTTCTGCCTCTCTGGCCTTGGTCTCTGTCCTTCCTCTGTTCCCCAAACACTCATCCTGTTGTGTGGGCATCAGAGTGAGAGTGTGCCACAGTAATACACACACACACACACACACACACACACACACACACACACACACACACACACACACACACATCTTCGTACCCTCCCACACTCCCACACACACTCGAGACGGCAATATTCGTGGTCCAGAGAGAGAGGGGAAAAAAATGTTTCTCATATCACGGTCCATATTTACTTACATCTATATGAACTGTCTCTTTAAGTCTTTAGTTTCTTTATTCTTACTCTCATCATGGCGCTCTCTCTCTCTCTCTCTCTCTCTCTCTCTCTCTCTCTCTCTCTCTCTCTCTCTCTCTCTCTCTCTCTCTCTCTCTCTCTCTCTCTCTCTCTCTCTCTCTCTCTCTCTCTCTCTCTCTCTCTCTCTCTCTCTCTCTCTCTCTCTCTCCTTCCTCCATTCTCTCTCTTCCCTTTCATTCTCCAATCTCCTTCCACTCATCTTCCTTTGTATTTATCCTCCTCTTTCTTTCAGTCCTTCCCCTCTTCTTCTCCCTTCCTCTTTACCTCCCTCTCTTTCCTTCTCTCTTTCTCTCTTCCTCTTTTTCTTCTCTTCCCCTTCCTCTTCCCTCCTTTTTATCTCGTCCTCCTTCCTCATTTCACTCATCAACCTTTTTTTCTTCCTTCATGCCTTCCCGTTCCTTCTCGTCCTCCTCCTCCTCCTCCTCCTCCTCTTTCTCTTACTCTTCTTCCTTTATATTATTATTATTATTATTATTATTATTATTATTACTATTATTATTATTATTATTATTTATATTATTATTATTATTATTACGATATGTGAAGCTACAGAACGTAGTGAATGTTTTTGGGGTATCCGATAGAGCCAGGATTCCGGGGGCTTGAATGATGAGTGAATGGAAGCGTGGCCCATTGGATTGGGCAATTTTGGGCTGTCTGGACATTGCTACTCCTCACCCTGCCCTTGGGTAGGAAAGGAGGTCCGTATGATGATGATGATGATGATGATGATGATGATGATGATTATTTCTCCTTCTTCTTCTTCTTCTTCCTCTTCACCCTCCTCTTCCTCCTCCTTCTCCTTCATCTATTTTCATGGTTGTTTTGGGTGGAAGTTAAGGAAGTTTGTGCACCTTTCATCTTGGTGTCGAGACTCTTACACCCAACTTCCTCCACTTCCTCTCTCATCCTTCGTCCTCTCTTCCTCCTCTTTCTTTTCTCTTCCTCTTATTATTTTGTATTATTTACTTGAAGTCCGCAGCGGTGAGTGTATTGTATGATATGTGGTTTTCTCAATGCTTCTGGCGAAGATATGATGTTTGTTGCTCAGATTAATAAGTGTCCAGATTTAGATTACTCAATACATCTTTCAGCCATCAGTAGGTCATCTTAAGGGTATACTGCTTGGTGGAGTGGTCAGTGATGGAGATGAGAGACTGACAAGGAGAGTGTATGTGAGTGAAGTGAAGGGGAGAGGAAAGGGGAGGCCAAGGATGAGATGGAGGGATGGAGTGAGGAGGTACATGAGAGAGAGGTGTGTGAACTGGGAGCAGGGCAGTGAAATGGCGGGGGTGAGGGAGACATGGAGGCGATTCGTTTGTGGCCACCCCTTACGGGATTAAGGCGTCTGGCAATAGATAGATAGATAGGAATGGTCAGGAAGGAATGAAGGCTGGATTGGCATTGGTTACGATAGTAGGAGGAGGTAAGATGAATAAAGACAGAAGGTGTGGAGATAAAGACGAAGTAAGTTGCAGAATTAAAGGATGGAGGGCCGTCAATCATATAGTTGTTTCCTTTAATGTTATGCTATGTTTTTGTCTCTCCTTCGCCCCGCAGTGCCTTGTAATTCGTTCGGTTCGCCAGTGGAAGGCCAGATAGAGAAGGTAGGTGGCAGGTGAGCTGCTACGTATGCCTCATTAATGGCTCAGGTGACGGTGAAGGGCAGGTAGTCAGCCAGTCAGAATACAGAGCACACCTGAGCCCACTCCAATCAGATAGGGTCCTGCTGTGTGTTGTTTGATGGGAGAGAGATTGTGGTATTGTATGTATGTATGTATGTGAGAGAAGATTGTGGCAGTTATTGTATGTATGTATGTGAGAGAAGATTGTGGCAGTTATTGTATGTATGTATGTGAGAAAAGATTGTGGCAGTTATTGTATGCATGTATGTTAATATGTATGTGTGTGTATGAGAAAAGATTGTGGCACTTATTGCATGTATGTATGTATGTGTGTATGTGAGAGAAAATTGTGGCAGTTATTGTATGTATGTATGTATGTATGTATGTGATAGAAGAAATGACAGTTACTGTATGTATGAATGTATGTATGTATGTATGTATGTATGTGGGAGAAGATAGTGGCAGTTATTATATGTATGTATGTATGCTTATATGCATGTATGTATGTGTGTATGTATTTATGTATATACTGTATATATATGTATGTATGCATGTATGTATGTATGTGAGAGAAGATTGTGGCAGTTGTATGTTTATGGCAGGAGGTTTAATGGTGTATAATATATAAACTCCTTCTGTCATCCTTAGCATCCTCCTGTCATGTTCTTTATGTAAGGTATTAGTTTGCTTTTCAAGGTGCTGTCTGGTTGAGGAAAGACCGTGATTTCTGCTGTTGTGATGGTTAATTGTACTGTCCTGTATGAGAGAGAGAGAGAGAGAGAGAGAGAGAGAGAGAGAGAGAGAGCAGAAATATAAGGCTAAGCAAACCAACGTGTACCAAATATTACTTTATTATACAAGAGAACAGCATAGATTTTTTTTTAACAACAGTGTGTGAGAATATTTTGTAACACGTCCAATTGATAACATATGTACAAGGGAGAAGATGGTTATGGTGAAGACTATAGAGAGAGACTTTAAGGGAGTGTAGTGCCTAGAGAGAGACTTTAAGGGAGTGAAGTGCCTAGAGAGAGACTTTAGGGGAGTGTAGTGCCTAGAGAGAGACTTTAAGGGAGTGAAGTGCCTAGAGAGAGACTTTAGGGGAGTGTAGTGCCTTGAGAGAGACTTCAGGGGAGTGTAGTGCCTAGAGAGAGACTTTGAGGGAGTGTAGTGCCTAGAGAGAGACTTTAAGGGAGTGTAGTGCCTAGAGAGAGACTTTGGGGGAGTGTAGTGCCCAGTGCTGCATAGATACTGATATACGAGGCTTAATCTTGAAGAGGACGCGCTGGAGGAAGGTAGCTGTTTGTCATGTTAAGTTTGGTGGTTCGTCTGGTTTAATAATAGATGATCAATGGGGCTCACATTACTATTTATTGTGTGTGTGTGTGTGTGTGTGTGTGTGTGTGTGTGTGTGTGTGTGTGTGTGTGTGTGTGTGCGTGTGTGTGTGTGTGTGTGTTTCTATGTCTGTGTCTGTGTCTGTGTGTGTCTGTTACCAAAATATCTCATGAAGTTATGGACGAATTTTCACCAAACCTTCAGGAAATAGCAAGTATGTGGATGTGCAGAAGCCAATTATGTTTAGTGAGGATTTGATCAAAGACGACCAAATGCAAGCCATATTCTTGTACCCTCGTGTTCAGGTGATATAAAGTACCTGTAATAGAGGTTAATGTTCCTTGGGGCTCCTTGTTCTGTGTTCCTTGGGCCAGCAACGTATCCAATCGTCGTCTTATGGTCTTCTTTTTCCTTCTTCTTCTGTGGGTGTCCAGTGTTGGAAAGGATTTGGGAGGCTATATTTCAGAGTTAGTGGCAGTCCATTATACATTTATTTATTTATTTATTTATTCATGTTATCTCCATCTATCAGTTTTCAATTTACTTTCGAAACAAGAGGATTTAAATAAAGCCTTCATTAACCCTTTCAGTACAAGACTTCTTTACCTGAGAGACAGACAGACAGACAGACAGAGAATTAAGGGCGTGAGAATGACTGAATTTTGTCGACGAGAGAGAGAGAGGGAGGAGATGGAAGGGCGAAGAGATTGTGGAATGGAAGGACAAATGAAACAGGTAGGCAATTAAAGGGGGGAGAGAGAGAGAGAGAGAGAGAGAGAGAGAGAGAGGAGAATAACAAAACATAAGGCCAAGCAAACCAACGTCTATTAAACATTACTTTGTATACAAGAAAACAGCATAGATTTTTTAACAGTGTGTGAGAATATACCATGTACAGTCGGCGACATATACACCTGGTACAGCATCAAGGTGTAGCAGAGGTGTGGCGCTTGGTACACCTGACCACCTTGACATAATGAAGTGTTTGTTGCTGGCACTGGCATGAATGAACGAAGGTGCGACGTATGAATTGAAATGACCAGGTAGCCGTGATGCATGATGGTTGGGAATTGTAGCTAGACCTCCACCTCACACACTGTCCCAGGTACATGTGTTGCCAACTGTACATACATTCATACATATATACAGTGAAGAGTTTTTTCATTTTACACTACAGACTCTTTTCACATACACATAGATAAAAATAATAGTGAATTATTGGCCTCTCTCTCTCTCTCTCTCTCTCTCTCTCTCTTACAAAATAACAATAATGAGGAAAACGGAGTGAAGGAGGTAAAGTAACAAGGATAATCTCGTATTTAAATGGAGACAGATACGTGGATTAAACAATATAAATAAAATGTGTGGTGCTGACATAAGGAGTGGGTTAGTGTGGTGTGTTGTGGTGTTAGTGGTGTGTGGTGGTGTGTGGTGAGTTGTAATTATACTGTGTGATGGTACTGTGGTATGCGGTATTGTGATGGTGTGGTACTGTGGTGTGTGGTGAATTGTTGTGATTGCGGTGTGTGGTGGTACTGTGGTGTGGGGTGGTGTGGTGTGGTGATAACGTGCTGTGAGTGTAATGTTGATGTAATGTGTTCAGTGATGGTATGATGTGTGTCGGAGTGGTGGTGTGGTGTGTTGTGGTGGTAATGAGGTGTGAGGTGATGTGGTACTGTGTGGTGTGGAATGAGTGCAATGCGATGTGTAACGTGATGAGTGATGGCATGATGTGTGGTGAAGTGGTGGTGTGGTGTGTGGTGGAGTAATTGTATAGTGTGTTGCGGTGTGTGATGGGGTGGTATTATGGTGTGTTGTGAAGATGTGGTATGAGTGTAGGGTGGTGTGGTGAGGTGTGGTGTATCGTGGAGAGATGGTGTGGTGTGTGGTGGGCTGATGGAGTTGTATTTTGTGGTAAGAAGAATATGATGTATGATGGGGTGAGGGTGTGGTGTTAGTGTGGTGAAGTGTGGTGTCAAGGACTGGTGGCAGGGTGATGGAGTGTGTGATGTGATGTGTGGTGATGGGTGTGGTGTCATTGTGGTGTGTTGTGGTGTCAGTATGTTGTTGAATAATGGTGAACTATGAAGTAGGGTGGTAGGGTATTGCTAGCATAATGTTGTATGGTGTTGGTGTAGGACATTCCTACACCAACACCAGGGAGCAGCACCAGTAATCAAGGCCTGAGCACATGAGCACACCAACTTTACCTGTGAGCCACTATTGAGCACGACGTGGGTGACTAGTGGGTGTATTAAGTGCGGCCAGTGGGTGGGTGTTGAGGGCAGCGAGAGTGTACTGATAGGATCGACTATGGGGCGGTGGTGGGTGGTGAGCAGTGGGCCATTGAGGACGGGAATCATCATCGCTGTGGGTGCTCGCTGGCTGCATGTTGAGGTTCCGTGGTCTGCGTGGGTGTGGTAGGGTGGTAGATGAATGTGGAGGCAGTGAATGTCCATCCGACAGTCGTTGCGAGGTACTGCTGAAGGTCCGTGGGCGTGTGTGTGGTTGTGTGTTAGAGTCCCGAGGTCTGCGTGGGTGGGGTAGGGTGGCAGATGGATGAACAGTGGCAGACGGATGGAGTGGCAGTGCATGTCTATCGGATCGTTGTTGCATGGTGCTGCTGGAGGTCCGTGGGCGTGTTCGTGGCTCCTTGATAACATTTCGTGGTCGGTGTGGGTGGGGTAGGGTGGCAGATGGGCGGGGAGGTAGCTCATGTCTACCTCCCCGTCTCTGCAAGGTACTACTGGAAGTCCTTGAGCGTGGGCGTACTCCTGGTGGCGAGGTTAAACTATGACTACTATTACTAGGAGCTAAGTACTCTGACCCTCATAAGGTCGTGACATAATCCACCTCACTGTAATCGAGGCTGTATAAAGATGTGAGGCCACCATCATGCTCAGCCATGTCTTTATCTGAGGAAAAGAGGGATTCTGAAGCTGTGGGAAGGGTGGGTATTTGTTGGTGGTTGTGAGCCTTCTTGTCGACAGCCCGCAACCTAGCCACGCCATAGATAATGACTGCCACCAGAAGCACAATACTCAGTGCTGACCCCACCCCAATGTAAACCCAGGGTACTGATTGGAAAAAGCAGTGAGCAATAAGTTCATCGTGACCTGAGGGGCAGTGGTGGACCCCATCACACCAAAGGTCCTTGCTGATACACACACCCAGCTCTGGACACTCTTCCATGCAGCCTTTGACAATGCCCTCGGAAGACCAGTCATATTGGCGTGCTGGAGACACCTGTAGCCATGTGAGAATGTGTGGACCCAAGTCTGTAGCTCCCCCCTCACGACCCAGTACCTCCAGCACTAGTTTATCTGTCGACTGCTCCACCAGCGTCCCGGAGCCCTGCCATGCAAAACTGTATAACTCCACCACCTTTTTGCTTGTGGTGTCTGGGCACAGGACGCCTACTGGCCGCAGCCGACCAACTTTGAACACTAATAATCTCGTTGTGGTTGTGCAGTTTTTATGGATGTGATCATACCCTCTTATTCTGAAGTAAATTGATTTATTGGGATCGGACGTTTGAAGAAGCCAGGGGTAACTGTCACATGGCTTGTTTTCTGTTTGGTTGGCCTTATGGAACACAATCTCACCATTGGTGCCCTGAAGACGTTGCTCTTTCTTACAGGAAGACTTTTTCACGAATTCATACTGAGCTTCAAACATGAAATCAAGGTAGTCATGAGTTTCGTCCATGTTATTGACTTCGAACTTGAGCCTCAGTTCTTGCGATTTGGACTCATACTCGATGGGAATGGCCGAGTAGTCACAAGTGCAGAGTCTCGGGACCTCGATATCCTGCCAAGGGTACTCTGACACGACCAGCGACGCCACCTGGCCATTACGGTTGTCACAGTCGAAGCTGCCAGTGAAGTTATTGGTGGTAGTGACACAAGAGCGAGACACACTGTGGAACTTGGTAATGGTCACCCTCACTACTTCATCTTTGTGAGCAGTTAAACGGTACTGGCAGGATAGCTTGTGCCGACCCCACCGTCCATACAACACTGATGTCCGGGGTGACGAGATTCGGCCTGTGCGAAGAGAGTACCCATCACTAATATCCTCAAAGTCGCACTCGCTGCCATTGGTGGGGTGATAACCAGGACGAGTGTTGACAAATTCATAACGTAACACAAAGTCCATAGCAAGGGCAGCAGTTGATTCGTTATAGTGTTGCACCACAGTCAACTTTGAACCACTTGCCACATAGCTCTCATTTCTGGTGCACGCTTTCACAGGCGAGAGGTGACCAGTTCTGGGTGGTAGGTATTCTCGAGCACACATAGGGGGAGGCCGTGATGTACAGTGTTCTTTAATCAGGCGGGCACGACGTTGAGATCCATAGGGCGCGTTGGTGTCAAAGAAGTTGCCATTGTAAATTCTTAGTGGGTTGATGCACTCGGTCATGTTGAACGAGTAGTGTCCCATTTTCGGGTTGATCTCATACTTGCGAAAATGAATCCATACGACCTCATGTGGCTCTCCGTGAAAGAGATACACACAGGAGGAGTTTTGAGGCTGCGTATTGACCACCGAGGATAACTCCCCGCTTGAGTTGTTGGCGCCGAAGATGTGGAAGACGCACTGGCGATTTCGAGCGAACTGGCGAGAGTCCATGTTTTGATATGTCACGTTTACATTTAACTCAAACCCGAACGTCATAGGCATAAGAGACGCCTGTGTCGGCTCATCAAAGCGTGACGTACTAAACACAATGAGCATATCTGATCCTGTGGAGGTGATGGGCGGCAGGTGACCAGTGCCACAGAACTTAAGGAGTAGAGGGGCTTCTGTGGAGTTCCCGTCATACACAAGAAGGTGGTCGTGTACAAGATCGCAAGACTCCCAGATCTGTGGAGAGGAGCAGAGAATCTTTTTAACTTTATTTATTATGCACCCCCCAAAAATCCCTAAAATTACAGAGAGAGAGAGAGAGAGAGAGAGAGAGAGAGAGAGAAAGAGAGGTCATTAGCTAGTTGAGCAGTTTCCTAGAAGTAATGAGATTAGATGAAAATATTGTCATTGTAGTAAAGGAGGTAACATCAAAACTAGGACAAGAAGTTAATGTGCTTTTGTTACGTCCATACAATTACTCTTCCCAGATAATCTAGAAACTGGAGAGCAAATCTAAAAATAGGGCTGATTATCCATTTTTAGTTTTTAGCCATATATACACTCTCTAAACAATATATTTACCTTAGTGTTTTTTTCTCCATAATCGAAGTTATTAAGCTTTTTCTTCTCAGCAGCCAAACATTGTGAGTGGAAAAATACAATTCACGTTTTCAGAAATAATGTCATTCTCGTATTTAAGGCAGGAGTAGACATACATGCGGAATTACTGAAGGAGAGTTTCAAAAGTTTCGTTCGCTGTTTCATAATATAAGGACGAGAAAACTAAAGATTGGTGTTCTATTGAAGTAACCTTGGCAACATATGAACTTGGGACAGCCTCAATGTGCAACAGAGGTATAAGGTTTGGTACACTTGAAAACCTTGACAGACTGACATATTTCTTGGTGGCGCTGACATGAATGAACGAAGGTGCCAAATATGAGTTGAAACGACCAAGTAGCCGTGATGCATGAACGTCAGAAATTGTAGCTAGACCTCCACTTCATGATGACTGTCCCAGGTACATGCGTGGCCAACAGTACAGACTCTTGACGTACGCAAACATGGCCGTACAAATTTTTCGATAGGCACATGTATCTCATTACGGGCACCCGTTCTCTGTTCATACTTTTCCAGCATGGGGGAAAGGCCAATTTCAGCTACTCTTCTCCTTTCGAGTCTCTCATATAGCCTGTTCAAGTTACAATTGTGATGTCCTACCTAGTTCATCATCCTTTCAGGGGATAGGATGGGAACTGAGGGACGTTTGTGTAACACGGCAGTGGAGGACCCTGGTTATATCGGTGCCACCACGTGAAGGCCACTTTTTAAAGCACTAGGATCAATATTACTACCCCAGAGTCCATGTGTGTCCCTACCTGCAGGCCAAAGGAGATCGGTTCCTGGCTCGGGAGGGCAGAGGTGGCCTTAACGTTGAATCTCAGTGGGTTATCCTGGTAGACGGTGATGAGGGGTCGTGCATAGGGAACATAACGGGTCTGGCGGATGAGGTAGTGGCAGGTGACGTGGCGTGGATAGAGGCCTGGGAAATTGGGGCTCTGTACTGCACACCTGTACTCGTCGCAGTTCAGGAAGATGCGGTGACACAGAGAACCTGGGGAGGAGTAAGGGGGGACCAAAGTTCAGGTGAGGCAATTACTATACTCCTTTCACTCTAACCTGGTCTAAAATTGCCATCTCCCAGTATTGAATATTGAGCTGTAGCAATAAACACCAAGATATGCTAGTCACGAGGAAGTGCTATGGAAAAATGTAGAGCAAGACTCCTTTTACACTACCCCTGTCCTAAAATTGCCATCTCTCCATCTTGAATACTGAGCTGTAACAATAAACACTAAGATATGCTTGTCACGAAGAAGTGCAATGGAAAGAATGTAGAGCTACAGACTCTTTCTTCTGACTTGTCCTAAATTGCCATATCTCCATCTTGAAGACTGACCTGTAGCAATAGATAAACACTATAATATGATGCTAGTCACGAAGAAGTGCTATGGAAAGAATGTAGAGGTTTAGACTCCTTTTACACCAACCTGTCCTAATATTGCCGTCTCTCCATCTTGAATACTGAGATTTAACAATAAACACAAAAGTATGGTGCTAATCACGAAGAAGTGCTGTAGAAGGAATATAGGGCTATAGTATATGTCTCTGTTACTGAGCCATAGAAAATAAGCTGTAAAAGGACGAAAATCTGGGCCAAGTTAGTGTAAAAGGAGTATAGTGATAGTTTTGGTAGAATGTGGTGTGGTTGTAGGTGTTGTGGGCGAAATAAAAACAAATACTTAAATGAGTAATAAGGAGAATCGAGAATGCGAATTTAACTAAGAATCTGTATGAGAGAGAGAGAGAGAGAGAGAGAGAGAGAGAGAGAGAGAGAGAGAGAGAGAGAGAGAGAGAGAGAGAGAGAGAGAGAGAGAGAGAGAGAGAGAATCAATAATAACACTGAACGACCGAGAGGACAGATGACCAACCATGAATCAGTGACCTCCCCTGACCTACCATGGACCAGTGACCTACCATAGACTAGTGACCTACCATGAACTATTGATCTACCATACCTAGTGACCTACCATGACCCAGTGACCTACCATGGACCCAATGACCTACCATGACCCAGTGACCTACCATGAACTATTGACCTACTATACCTAGTGACCTACCATGACCCAGTGACCTACCATGAACCAAACCTACCATGGCAAACTAACCTACCCTGACCTACCAAGACCCAGTGACCTATCCTAACAAACCATGAACCCAACGACATACCATGACCTACCCTGACCTACCATGACCCAGTGACCTACCTTCAGCCAGCTCGCCCCTGTCTTTCGGTGCCGAGGAGTTCCCGTAGCGCAGGACAGCATCCCTCCGTCTCAGGGTTTTATACGTGAGGCGAAAGCTGAAGGGTGACTGGTGCAGGCCCTGAGGGGGTGGTGTGGGAGGGGGTCAGTAAGGTATGATAAGTGGATAGTATATAGAGTTTGATTTTAGTTGTCTCTTGTGATCTGTGGAAGGTTGCTGGTGAGGGGAGAGGGTATACTTTCCTCTCTCTCTCTCTCTCTCTCTCTCTCTCTCTCTCTCTCTCTCTCTCTCACACACACACACACACACACACACACACACACACACACACACACACACACACACACACACACACACACACACACACACACACACACACACACACACACACACACACACACACACGCACGCACGCACACACATCAATTTTGGGCAGGTCTTGAGGTCCTCGTCTCGTAAAAGTTGTGTTGGTTTTCCCGTCCAATATTTCTCTTGGCCCCAGAAACTTCAGCCTCATAATCTCTCTCTCTCTCTCTCTCTCTCTCTCTCTCTCACACACACACACACACACACACACACACACACACACACACACACACACGCACACACACACACAGTCCATGGTGATCAATTCCATACAAGTTACAGAAGTAGTAGGGGCCTAATAATACAGAGTTTGGTGTTTTCTCCCTGTATTTCCACTCACACCTCCCTGTGCTCCCTTTATGATACACCCTCCAATCTCTCCTACTTCTCTGCTTTCCTCCCTTCCCTCCCTTCCCTCCCTACATCCCTACTTTCCTCCCTCCCCTCCCTACATCCCTACTTACCTCCCTCCCTTCTTACATCCCCACTTCCCTCCCTCCCCACCATACGTCCCCACTTCCCTCCCTTCCCTCCCTACATCCCTTCTTTCCTCCCTTCCCTCCCTGCTTCCTTTCCTCCTGCAGCCTCTTCATACATTCCTAAAACTTCATCACTTTCCCTATTCTCTCTTTCAGTGTACTCCAAACTTACTATACTCTTTTCACTCCAACTTGGCCTAAGTCGCCATCCCTCCATCTTTTGAGTTATACTGAGATTATTGATACTATGATGCTAGTCACGAAGAAGTGATTTTAAAATGAGCAATAGCTATGTGAAATTGCAAAAGGGGAAATTATTTGAGCACTCACCTCAAAGTGCATATTGTCCATAGTGATAAATATGATGCTAGTCACGAAGAAGTGTTTAAACAGAGGGGCACTGAGCTAGGTGAAACTACAAAGGAGAATATTTTGAGCCAAGTTGGAGTGAAAGAACTATAGACACACCCACCTCAAAGTGTGTATAACCCATAGTGATAAATATGATGCTAGTCACGAAGAAGTGATTTTAAGAGGCACTGAGCTATGTGGAACTGCAAAGGAGAATTTTTTGAGCCAAGTTAGAGTAAAATGAGTATAGGAACGCTCACCCCAAAGTGTATATAACCCGGTGATAAATATGATGGTAGTCACGAAGAAGCGATTTTAAAAGAGAGACACTGAGCTATGTGGAACTGCATAAGAGAAATTTTTGAGCCAAGTTGGAGTGAAAGAACTATAGACTCACCTCAAAGTGTATATAATCCATAGTGATAAATTTCTTAAGAGTTAGGGTAGTAGTGGAGGTCTCACTGTAGTAGACATTGAAACCTTGGCCATTACCACACCAATAGCCGTCTGTGTAGGGCCTGTCTCTCTCGCTGATCTGCATCCAGCCTTGGGGACACCCACTGTTGTAGCTGAAGAAGTCCCCTAGCCTGTGTGAGAGAGAGAGAGAGAGAGAGAGAGAGAGACAGACAGACAGACAGACAGAGAGACAGACAGACAGACAGAGACAGAGACAGAAAGAGAGACAGACAGAGAGACAGACAGACAGACAGAGACAGACAGACAGATAAGGTAACAAAGGTGCAAGAGAGAGAGATACAGACGAACAGACAGACAGATATAGATAAGGTAACAGACAGACAGACAGACATAGACAGGCAGATAGGGCAACAGAGGAGAGACAGACAGACAGACAAACAGATAAGGTACCAAAGGTGCAAGAGAGAGAGACAGAGAAAAACAGACGAACAGACAGACAGACAGACAGAGATAAGGTAACAGACAGACAGGCATAGGTAGATAAGGTAACAGGAGAGGGAGAGAGAGAGAGAGAGAGAGAGAGAGAGAGAGAGAGAGAGGAGGGGGAGAAAGTTCCATTATAATTCCATTCTACAGTAAGACCTTTTATACTCTATTCTTATTGCTACCTGACGACTTTATTCACCTGAAGACGTTCGCAGCCTGACAAAAAGAAAACAGCAAAGAATATTATCATCCTTAATAATTTCTTCAACACAATGATTGATTTTGCAGCTGCCTCCTCCTACCAGATGGTCTTAATCACCCTCTCCTTAGGATATTAACTACATCTGAAGAAGTCACCCAGCCTAAGTGAGAAAAGGAAAGTAGAAAAATTAATAGCTTCGTTATTAAGTTATTTTGTTGCTCCAGGCTCATAATGTGAACCCAGCTGATTGTAAACTTAAACTACCCCTCTGGAGTTCAACATCCTCCTAATGGGTGCTAGGGAAGTAACTAAGAGACCTGTTTATAACCAGGCAGTCGAGCCGCCTGGTTATATCGGTGCCACCACATACAGGCGTCTCTCTCCAGCACCATCATCTCATTCGGGAAGTTGAGTTATGATTTTACAGCGTCGTGAATTGCTGATGTGGAAGATGCTCACATATTGCCTTTGTGTTTACTGTGGAATTGCTGCAGTTTTTACAAGCCTCCCTCTCCTACATCATCAGCTCATTCGGGAAGTACAGTAGTGTGTGTTATGATTTTAGTGTCGTGAATTGTTGATGTGGAAGGATTATACTCACATACTGACTGTTTTTATTGTGAATATGCTGCAGTTTTGACCTAACCTGAAGACAGTGCTTAAGGAAGGGTATTTCTCACCATACCCTTAAGTGAGAAAATATTTTGATAGTGATTTAGGTGATGAATGATGACTGGTATAATTCATCGCTGAAAGAGTATCACGAAGGGGAATAAAGGGAATAAATTATAGTTCCTTTTACTACATACTATAATCACACAGGTGCTGATGCCCTAGATGAGGATAGGTGAATTAGGCTCATTTAGATTAGGTAGCAATAATTTTTCTCTACCTTCAAAGGCTCTTATCTATCAAGTTAAGCCTTATCTCCAAGCCTGACCTCTTATTCTCGGGATTAACTTCTTAGCGGTGTCAAGGAGAGGTTAAATAAATACTATTAATGTACGTGCTTAGGAACCTGTTTAGAAGAAGAAAATGATTAAGTCCTTAATAAAGAAATAAAAAAAAAGCAAATCAGTTTTCCTTCTGAGGCTAAACTATAACACCACCATCTCTCTCTCTCTCTCTCTCTCTCTCTCTCTCTCTCTCTCTCTTCTGAGGTTAAACTTTAAAAATACCAGTTCTCTCTCTCTCTCTCTCTCTCTCTCTCTCTCTTCTGAGGTTAAACTTTAAAAATACCAGTTCTCTCTCTCTCTCTCTCTCTCTCTCTCTCTCTCTCTCTCTCTCTCTCTTCTGAGGTTAAACTTTAAAAATACCAGTTCTCTCTCTCTCTCTCTCTCTCTCTCTCTCTCTCTCTCTCTCTCTCTCTCTCTCTCTCTCTCTCTC
>NC_136990.1:712274-729774 GCF_032717465.1 Coenobita brevimanus
AGAGAGAGAGAGAGAGAGAGGAGGTGGAAATGGGGGAGGGAGGGGAAGAGAGATGAGTGTGGGGAGGAGGTAGAAGAGGAAGGGGAAGGGAGAATAAGGATGGGGAGTGAGAGAGAGGAGGAGTAGAAGGGAGTTGGGATGTGAGAAGAGGAGAGTGAGGAGTAGTAAGAGGGATTGGAGAGGAGAGTGAATGAAGGAGGGGAAGGGGAGGAGAATGAAGGAGGAGGAGGGAGAAAGGAGAAGGTAGTTGGGGAAGTGGAGGGAAGGAGAGAGAAGTTGATGGAAAGGAGGGAAGGAGTGGGGAGTTGAGCGAGGGTTGAAGGAAAGGGGACTTGTGGAAGGGAGCGAGGAAAGAGGGGTGGAGGAAGGATGGAGACGAGTGGAGGGAGGAGGGAGAGGAAAGGGGAGTGGGGAGGAAAGGTTGTAGATGAAGGGAGGGGGAGAGAGGAGAGAGGAGAGGGGCGTAGGAAGGAATTGGGAAAATGAATGGGAAGTGAGAAGGAGGGGAGGGAAGGAATGAAAAGAGAGTGGGAAGTGGGAGAGGGGGAGTAGGGGGAGGAAAGAGAGAGAAAGAGAGAGAGAGAGAGAGAGAGAGAGAGAGAGCATTCCTAGTTTCAGTCCAACAAAAGACTCAAATGGGTTCCTTTCTCCAGCAGACTTTTCAAAGGATCTCTCTCTCTCTCTCTCTCTCTCTCTCTCTCTCTCTCTCTCTGTATATATATATATCTTTTAATGCTGAGGTGTGAAAATTAACACTAAAATATTGTGGTGGTCACGAAAAAGTGCAATGGAAAGGATGTAGAGCCACATTATCATCTTTTCCCTTCATTGATATAATTGAAATAAGCTACAAAGGGACGAAAATCTAGGCCAAGTTAGAGTGAAAGGAGTATAGTTAAAGGGAAGAGAGGATGGGTGGAGGTCCGTCCCGAGTTGTGCCAGTCTGCCATCAGTTTCGTTAATGAGGCCAGGCTTCCAAACTCCCAGCAAATTTATTTTAACTTTGGTGCTTCTCTCCTCACATAATGGTCGTTCTCTCAAGTTAGGTTGTCAAGGGAAAAGGGGAAGAGAAGGGAACTTGTACAACGCTCAGTAATAACTCAATCAACTCACTCTTCCTCCTTCCCCTCCTGTCTACAAGACACCTCGTAAACTTAACGTACCCACACATAGCGTCGCGTCATGTCATCATGTAGTTATCCATTTATCAAATGCAAATAAAGTAATATAAGCACAGTCTAGGATCTGCACAGATAGCCCTGGATTAACGGTCACTACTCATACTTTCGACCTGTGATGGGCTGTGGATCGCTGAGGGTCCCTGTTAGCTAAGTGACCACTATCGGAATTTTTTTAATGTACCAGGGGTCACTGCTTCAGGAGGTGACTTGTGTTCTTCTCCCGCATAGTAAAGATCCTTGTCTCAGTGGAGCGAACAGAACTGGGGCCTGATTGACTGCTGCCTACCTTAAAAGCGCCAGGTAAGGCTGCCGCAACACCCCTGAACATCCACACTGTGCATTGTGCAGTTTCCACACTATGTCTACAGATGCCCCATAAACTCAGCGTACCCGTACGTAGTGTTGTGTGTTAGTTATTTAATATTTGATTATTTAGTGTACTTTGCTACTTAATCTTTCAGGTTATTCATACTGGTAGCTTATAGATAAAGTATTACAGAATGTAACTTTTCTTTCTCAGTCTTTCCTATGAAATTTCCGTATCAGTTTTTCCATGCTGCACGGTGGTCTTTCTCACTTTTTCCTGCCACTATTAACTGGAGGGTTTGGAGGCGGGGGGGAACCTTCTTGCTTTACTATCCTTATCCTTCAGCATGTAGAGTTAGATCTCGTAGTCATAGTCTACTCTGTAACAAACAGCCTCGAAAGGACCATAAGGTCTGTTGCTGTTTGGTTTCCTTTGTATTCCTTCGTATTCCTCCCCCTCTCTTCTCACCTCTTCCTCTTTTCCTTGTCCATCTCTTCTTCCTCATTCTCCTCCTCTTCTTTTTTTTTCTCCTCCTCCTCCTCCTCCTATTAAGCAATCACATCCTTTAACCGAGCGATATTAAGCTGCAATTGTTTTCCTTTGCCATAGAATGGGTTAAACTTTACTTCTATTCAGTTTTCCCCATTTATTCACCTCCCTACTATTTACCTTCCTACCTACCTGCCTTCCTACCTACCTGCCTTCCTTCTTACCTACCTAACCTTCCTTCCTACCTACCTAACTTTCCGTCCTACCTCCTAGCTACTTCCCTACTTAATTCCCTGCCTACTTATCTACCTACATGGCTACTAACTCGACTTCCTACGTGCCTCCTTGCCTACCTACATCTCTCTCTACCTCCCTGCGATCTCTACCAATTTCCCTGCCTACCTCCCTACCTACCTCTCTGCCTACCTCCCTACCTACCTCTCTGCCTACCTCCCTACCTACCTCTCTGCCTACCTCCCTACCTACCTCTCTGCCTACCTCCCTACCTACCTCCCTGTCTACCTATCTACCGCCCTGCCTACCTCCCTGCTACCCACCTCCCTACCTACCTCCCTGCTTACTTCCCTACCTACCTATCCACCTCCCTGCCTACCTCCCTGCCTATCTCCCTGCCTACCTCCCTACCTACCTCCCTGCCTACCTTCCTGCCTACATATCCACCGCCCTGCCTACCTCCCTACACCACCCTACCTACCCTCCTCCCTGCCTACCTTTTATATGTGTCTAACTCTGTACATAGGCTCAACAACCCGTTCCCTGAGATCCAATAGTCCCCCTGTGTACTAACTCTCTACAAGTCACCATTTTGGCGCTAACACCCACCGTCCATACTGATTACATGTTTGGACTGTCTCATACATGCTTGGTGTATTGGTATTGGTTTTTTTTTTTTTTACGTCTTTTACTAAATTCACATCCTTTACATTGTTCCTTGTGCCAGTCGGGATGCGAACCCCACGTCTATTGGGACAGCAGGTCGTCTCCCCATCCACTCAGCCACCGTCTCCCCCTTACCTACATACCTTTCATCCTTCCTTCCTTCCTTCCTTCTTTCCTTCCTTCCTTCCGTCCCTCCTTCCTTCCTTCTTTCTTTCCTTCTTCCTTTCCTTCCTTCCTTCTCTCATTCTTTCCTTCCTTCTACCTTCCTCCCTTCCTTCCTTCCTTCCTTCCTTCCTACCTACCTTCCTTGCTGTCTACCTACTCTCACGACTATCTCCCTCTCCTTCCTCCCTACATTTCTACCTACCTCCCTACCAATCTCCCTGCCTATCTGCCTCCCTACCCACCTCCCTATCTACCCACCTACCTACCTTCCTACCTTCCTGCCTACCTACCTTCCTGCCTACCTACCTACCTACCTCCCTACCCACCTTCCTATATACCCACCTACCTACCTACTTACCTAACTACCTACCAAGCCCCCTACTCCCTCTCCTTATATACACGTACCTCCCTATCTACTCACCTGCCTTCCTACCTACCTACCTACCTACCTGCCTACCTACTTATCTTGCTGCTTACCTACCTACCTATCTCACTGCCTGTCACCACCACGAAATGAGGTATCGGCACAGTGGATATGAACTGACTAATTAATATGTCTATCTATCTATCTATCTATCTATTTTTTTTATTTGCCAGTTTTTAGAGATATATAAAAACTGTGAAGACATAAATTCCCTCATTCTCAACACCCCTTTCCAATGATACCAGAATTTTGCCTCTCCTTCTGTAAGCTAAAATATTCTGCATCATTATGGCCTTAGGGTTGCAAGGAGCACTCTGGCCACGACGAGAGCACAGTGTCAAGTAGAGAGGAGTCATTTGTCCCCTCAGCTGTGTGTGTGTGTGTGTGTGTGTGTGTGTGTGTGTGTGTGTGTGTGTGTGTGTGTGTCTTTGTGTGCGCGTATGCAACCTACCGAGACGTGTGTGTTTAAACTGGCAAAATCAACCTGCAGGTACTCTAACAATAGCCAGAAAATACCAATAGTAAATGGACTTCGGTGCTAAAACAGTTAAAAAGAATGTGTCATAGTGGAAATTATAAAAGCCAGTATGTTCAGTGCCTGATCCTTGGAGCTCCTGGCATAGAGACGAAAAAGACCTAAGACGACCTTGGAGATATCACAATGAATCTTAAAGTATCCGTAATAATTCTCAACTTAAAGATCTTTGTAAATATGACTTGGATCTCTTGCCTATACTCGCCACAGGGCAACTTTTTTCTGAAGCCCCTCCCCCTAATCCACTGTTCAAAGAGTGGGAAGCCATAGACTTGAGGCCACGACTTCAGGAAGAGGGCGGGACTTCAGAGAGGGTGCGACTTAAGAAAGGGCGGGGCTTAAGAGAGGGTGGGGCTTAAGAGAGGGCGGGGCTTAAGAGACATGTTGCTTGACGACGAGTATAGCATCCATTTGGATACAGGGAATGTTGCTGGAGCCGGTCAGGAGGCTCCCATCTGGCCAATTTCTCTCCTGGCTTAATGAGTGACTCAGAAAATAATGCATTACTGGGCTGGGCTGTACTGCAAGCAGGGCCGAGCAATCAGTATCGTCAGTACTCACGTGAACAGTCTCTGGGTTCGTCGGTGTGGTCTGAACAGTCTGGCTCTCCATCGCAATAGGCATCGGCAGGAACACACTCGTAGTTCCCGCAGGTGAACTCCGAGATACGGCAGCCCAGAGCACCGACCTGAAGCAGTGCCGCGACCAGTAGCACCACGCGAAGGGGACGTAGTCGAGAGAGTTGGGGGTAGTGTTGATGGGGTGAACTGAAAGTAGTGCATTCCTCCTCAAGCCTGGACAAGAGCGGACAGTCTTGCAGAGGTGGTGTGGATCCACGGTGCGGCTGGGGAAGGAGACAAACCAAGCTGGCAAAATGTTCCTAAAAGACCTTAATATATTCTTCATATCATTAAACCCCAAGGACTTCACAAATATTGTGTTCTTGGCATCTCCTGGTGATTTTCCCCAGCTTAGGAGAGAATTTTTAAAGTAGACTGTTAGATATGGAGTTTATTGACCTCGTCACTACCAGGGTACTTTTACTAAGCAGAATAAAATCGTCTGGTACTACCATTAGACACAAGGGGAAATATTTGGTTGTGAAGTGTACAGTAGCAGTATATGTGATGATAAATAAATAAATATATATGTATGTTACAGGGAACAGATGTAACCAAGAATTCAATGAAATCACTACGGAATTCGTGAAATGAGTTTAAATTAGGATGGGTTAATTAAGGTGAGGTTAATTTAGGCTGTTGTTGGGTTAGACTGGGATAATCTAGGTTAAGGTTAGGTTGTTTTACATATATGATATAAACAGCAATCTTATACTTTGTTTATCCTGGAGATAGCTTGCAAATATGCTTTTTTAAACAAGCAATATCATACACTACTTTAGTTAAAAAAGAAAATTATACAAGGAAGTGAACATTTCATTTATAAACACACACATAGAGAGAGATATATATATATTTAGACAGACAGATAGATAGATACGGCTTAACCTGTTCAGTCTGTTGATGAATTTTTCCATTCTGTCATTGCCAAGAGCTGGAGTGGGATTCCTCTTCGTGAGTGTATAAACATTTCTCATCTTTCTCCCAGTTCTTTGAATGGAGGTGCTGGCCTGCAGGAGGAGGGCAGCTTCTTCGTGCAGGCCACTGGGTTCACGTTCAGATGAGAATGGGGCCACAAAAATCATTTCTTGCTGTCTCCACACGATCTTAAGGAAAACTTTGCTAATTGGAGAGGTCAGATATAACCTTCACTACTTGAGTGTTCTCCTACATTGTATAAAATCGTCAGGTAGCATCAAGTATACAAACAAATTAGGTCCTCCAATTGAACCGAAGTCTATCTGTTTTCATCTGAGGGAACTGGGCCACCTTCACACCTCGAATATTAGGTCGTGGCTGCATGAAAATAGATAACCCTAGATTTGAGGTACGAATAAGTTTCCTTGGTTACTAGTGAAATCAACTCTCCAATCTGACTACACTTGGCCTTCAACTGAACTGAAAGGGGTTACGGATCTCTGTCAGACGAATATAAACAGACTATAGTTAAGCCAGAAGACATACATGGTTATGTTACCTGATGTGATATACTGGAGAAGAGTTGATCCTCATCCTCGTGATCTGTCCACCTGTTTTTTCTGTCCAAACGTTGATGACTCCCTCTCCATCTGTCCTGTTGGTCCCAGTTGAGTTGATGATGTTGATTATGCACTTGGTAACATTGATGACATTGATGGTGTGGTCCCTTGCCCTGGGTGTCTTGATTTCGTTGACTTTGATGATTTTGATGTTGATGCTGTTGTTGTTGATGTACCACGTTTACATGTAGCTGATTCTGATTCTCTTTCTGTTTGTTCCGTATGAGAGATTCGTGATGATGCAAAGTATTGGAGAAATTTTGATGGTGATGTGAATATTGATGTTGATGTTGTCGTTGATGTTCCGTCTCTTCATGTTGAGTGTGCATCTCTTGTGGTTGAATCTGACTGTCCTCTTGGTTGTTAATAATACTAGAATCTTGGTTGAGACGGGAGGTACAGACATAGTTATGGTGATGTTGATAATGCTGACGTTGATGCTGTTGCTCTCCTTGATATTCCGCCCTTCTCTGCTGACTATATTGGTCCTGTGGCTGATTCTGATTCTGATTCTCCTCTATGCTGTTCCAGTGACGAGAATCTTGGCTGATTTGTGAAGTATTGGCCCAGTTTAGGTGGTGATGTGAATGTTGATGCTGATGGTGTGATTCTCGTTTTTGTTCATATTCGTCCTTTCTCTGTCTAATGCACTGATTCTGGTCTTGATTCTGATTCTCCTGTTGGCTCTTGCAGGTACGAGAAACACGGTGTAAAGGACACTGGCAGTCATGGTGGCGATGGGAAGTATCAGAGGAGTGATGATGGTGATGATGATGTGACTTAAGACGCTGGTGAGGGTGATGGTGATGTGGATGGTGAGGACAAGGTGATAGTGACCCATGATGGTGATGATAGTGGTGGTGATGACGGTAAGTTTGTGGCTCCATCCTTCTTTCACGGTGGTTGTGGTGATTGTGGTGGCATCGCTTCTCTCCCTCTTGGTGTAAATGCTGGTGGTGGTGATTGTGTGGCTGGTTATTTCCTTCGAGGTGCATGGTGGTGGTGGTGGTAGTGGTGGTAGTGGTTATAGTGGTGGTGGTTGAGCTCTTAGTCCTCATTTTAAGCCTGGAAAGAAAAAAACTATATTATAATTAGAGCTTCTTCCATGTAAAACCATAATTGATATTGGTTTACATGATAGGAGGAAAAAACTGAGAATATTGACTTGGTAAGCTTAGGCCTACTCAAAAGCGTTTCTGTACTCTCTCTCTCTCTCTCTCTCTCTCTCCACAAACACACACACACACACACACACACACACACACACACACACACACACACACACACACATTCCCCCTTATTAATATCTTCCATTTCTCTCTCTCTCTCTCTCTCTCTCTCTCTCCACACACACACACACACACACACACACACACACACACACATTCCCTCTTATTAATATCTTCCATCTCTCTCTCTCTCTCTCTCTCTCTCTCTCTCTCTCTCTCTTTCACACACACACACACACACACACACACACACACACACACACACACGCTACTGAATGACTGGCTTTCAACACGAACTCCCTTTCATGGTCTGGAGAATTACTTAGGTCAACAAACTCGAGTGGAAATACTGCAGCAATGTGGACCAAAAGGAAGTGGGTGGATATTGGGAGCGATTTGGGGGAATATAAGGAATAAAAAGGGTATATTGTGCTGGTTTCTGTTTTGTTTTAGTTTTCAGTAATATTTATAGTTTTGATGGTATTCTGTGCCTAGGTAAGAAGAGTCATCATTTTCACCTCATCACTTACTCATTTATTTTTATCTGTCATTATGCTGCCAATAATGCAGCGAATTTATTGCTCTTTGATTTGTTTTTAATCGTAGAATATAGATGATCATTAACCACACGACCACTCAACCTCGAAAACGGTCTGAAAAAAATATAGCAGCCAATCAGAGTAAGGTAATATCTTTATGCCTGTTATACTACCCATGAAGAGTCTCTGGAACTCATAATTTACAGTCTAATGAATGGCTGTACCAAATTAACTCAAACAGCGTGTAATTCCATTTGGAGGAGGATTTTGGCCAGTACAACCCTACAGCATCGTAACCAAGCTCTAGATAGCACTTTTATCTGTTAACTGAGCACTATCAGTTTAGGTCCCTGGTGACATAAACGTCGAGACTTGTTTACAGTGTAGCTTAAAAAAATGCAAGCAAAGAAATTATAGACCAACCTAGGGGTCTTGGCATCGTGCGGGGAGGGGGGAGGCATAGTGTATTTCTTGGGGAGAGGGGCGCTGTGCATGGAGCAATCTAAAATACATGAAATCACAGACCATCCTATTTTTTCTCGAGGCCAAATTTTCTGAGGAATCCCCTTTTCGTCAACCTTCTCATAGAAAGCATACCTGGAGGCAATGCTAGGTAATTCCTGGCATTTAGATTCGATTCATTTGCTAAGGACACAGCCAAAGATTTTCAATGGAGTTTTGGATAAGAATTAATTGAGACTTGAGACTGTTTAAGATTTTATTCATTTAAGGTAATTCTTGGCATTTATAATCGATTCACTTGCTAAGGACACATTCAGATAAAATTTTCATGGATTTTTTGGGTTGAGAATTGGTTGCGACTGTTTTTAGTTACGTGGGTATCCGTGTGCCTCTGAAATTCTCGCACGAAGGAGTTTCACGTTCAAGATGGCCACTGCTGTGCCGCTGCTATGACTCAACCACCGATGCCTCAGTTATAGCCCTTTTACTCCTTGCCTAAAATTCCCCTCTATCTTGAATGCTCAGTTGTACCAGTATATTAACACTAGAGTATGGTGCGAGTCACGAAGAAGTGCTGTGGATAGGATGTGGAGCCATTGTACTGTCTTATTCTGCGAGTAAGCTACGTAAAATAAGCTCCGAAAGGACAGACGCCTCGACCAGCTTAAGGTAAAATGACTATAGTAGCTGTTGTTCTTTTGTGGCTTGGCTCATCTCAAACGTGATCCCAGTGGACTGCAGGCTTAAGTTACCCTACGATTCACCATCCTTCTTTTGTGGTATAGGTAGGTAGGTGAGGGACGTTTGTATAACCAGGCAGTGGAGTCACCTTGTTATATCAGTGCCAGTATATGAAGGCTTCCCTCTCCAACACTCCCAATTAGTAGCAAAAATCCAATTCACTCCTTATCTAGCTTATAAATTTGACTTTTGAGTGTTCATTTATATATACAGTTGGGCACACATGTACAGTACTTGGGACAGTGTCAGTGTGAGGTGGAACTCTAGCTACAATTCCCAACGATCATGCATCACGGCTACTTGGTCACTTCAATTCATATTTCGTTCCTTCGTTCATTCATGTCAGTCCCACCAACAAACATGTCATTATGTCAAGGTTAAGTGTACTAAATGCAAGATTTCTCCTACACATTCATGCTGTCCCAGGTACATATGTTGCCAACTGTACATATACCGCACCTTTAGCTTTAATTACACGTGTTGTTACCCTCTCTCTCTCTCTCTCTCTCTCTCTCTCTCTCTCTCTCTCACTGACAGGAAGATAGAGCGAGGAAGGGAGGGGAGGAGACAGAGGTTTAATTTCCGCCTGTCTTATCTTCCATTCTCTCCCACTTGGCTAGTTCCTCCACCTGGCCTCTCTCTCTCTCTCTCTCTCTCTCTCTCTCTCTCTCTCTCACACACACACACACACACTCACACACACACACACACACAAGCTGAAAGAGAGAGAGAGAGAGAGAGAGACAGACAGACAGACAGACAAAGAGGGAGGGAGATTACACACACACACACACACACACACACACACACACACACACACACACACACACTTGCCATCTACATCTAGTGTGTGTGTGCTCCCAGAAAGGTGAGGAAAATTATATGGTTTCATAGACTTAGCAACAGCCTTCTTTCATTCTTTTTTTTTTAATCATTTGACTGCCATATATTTTGTTTTTCTCTATACACATCTTTCCTTCCAGCCCAGCAGTCTACCTACGCGCATCATATGACGCCACACGCAACACACGTCACTACTTGGGTATCAATGTCGGTCTGCTTTCACCTGACGGCACTGGGACAATCTCACACCTTAAGTACCTTGTCGTAGATGCGTGAAATTAGTGGGGTCTTCGATATGAGGTAGAAAATGAATCTCCTTGGTTGCTAGTTCAATCAATCCTTCAGTTTAACAAGGCTGGGTACCTATATATATCATTTCAACAAGGTTCTTATTATAGTCCACTAATTTCTCTTCTTCAGTGCCATTACATCTTTTATTACTATTACTAACTCGGTACTTTGTTAACATAGACACAACATTCTATCATATTTTAAGTGGATTTGAAGATTACATAACACATTTTCCTTTGTGACTCATTTCTCAAATACTCCCCAGTGTCCTCTTGAATTTTATGGATGGAAATTATGTTGCTATCAAAGCCATGTTAATAGCGTACAAGAAAAAGTCGAGGCATAATAAGCAAAGATAAATTGCTATGGAAGAGGTGTTACGAAGCCTCCTGTGGCACTCAGAATACCACCCATTGTATTAAATTTATAGCCCTGCCAACTTACCAAGCAAATGATTATCTTAACACATTTCAGGACCGGTTTAATAATTTCCTCGTACTTATTACAAGCCTCTGATTACCACATTATCTTAGTGCCGGGTTCAAACACAGCGTATTATCAGTTCCTTGGCCCTTATTCTCGTCGGGTAAGGTAGTTCCCTAACACCTCCTCCTTACCGATTTATTTTTTGATTCGGCTAACATTATTTTGTACATCACTTATGCAGAGTATGGCGAGGTAGAATAAACAAAATAAATCGCTTAGGAAAAGGTGTTAGGGAGATTCCTTAACAGACCAGAATACTGACCCTTGTCTTAACCACAATTTATTTATTTGTTTATTTATTGATTTATTTATTTCCTTCTTTCCCTTTTCTTTCTTTTTCTTTATTTCTTTATTTCCTTTTTCTTTCTTTTTCTTTATTTCTTTCTCTTTTCTTTCTTTTTATTTCTTTCTTTCTTTCCCTTTTCTTTATTTCTTTCTTTCTTTCCCTTTTCTTTCTTTTTCTTTATTTCTTTATTTCTTTCCCTTTTCTTTCTTTTTCTTTATTTCTTTATTTCTTTCCCTTTTCTTTCTTTTTCTTTATTTATTTCCCTTTTCTTTTTCTTTATTTATTTCCCTTTTCTTTTTATTTCTTTATTTCCTTTTTCTTTCTATTTCTTTATTTCTTTATTTCTTTCTCTTTTCTTTCTTTCTTTTTCTTTATTTCTTTCCTTTTCTTTCTTTTCGCTTTTGTTTTTCTTTTTATCTGCTTTCCTTTTTTATTTTTTCTTGTTTTTTTTAATGGCCTAGCAAGGGAGTGTAATATTCTCTCATATTAATCTTTTGTTCTTGGAAAACAAAAGCTCATTTACCAAAACAACTGATGATGATGATGATGATGATGCGGTTATAATAATAATAATGATAATAGTAATAATAATGATAAGAAGAATACAGTAATAATAACACTAAAAGCAAAAAATCATACATAACATCAACATAATAATAATAATAACATATTTAATATAATAATAATAATAATAATAATAATAGTAATAAATAACAATAATAATAATAATAACAATAACAACAAACGAATAGTAGTAGTAGTAGTAGTAGTAGCAGTAGTAATAGTAGCGGCAGTAATAATAATAATAATAATAATAATAATAATAACTGACGCATAATAATCGTGAGTTTGTCTATGAATTAACGTCCTATGTCTCTCTCTCTCTCTCTCTCTCTCTCTCTCTCTCTCTCTCTCTCTCTCTCTCTCTCTCTCTCTCTCTCTCTCATATTTTCTCTTCTTCCCTCAAAATAAAACCAGAATAAATGAAGGAAGAACGACAATCATGAATAAAATAACAATAATAGTCATATTCACTTCTCTCTTGCTTTCCTTGCTTTCCTTGCTGTTCCTCATATTTTCTCTCTCTCAGCAGCTCACTCTGTCATTTCCTTTGTCAGTAAATATATCTCCTTTTTTCAATCAAATATTTACCTTAAGACAAAGCGGAAAAGACAGATGAGAAGTGTAGGTGTAAGAGGCAGCTTTCCCTAATGCCTTCAGTAAGAGAGGCCTAACACCTTTTCCTAAGCGATTTATTTTTGGATATGACTGTTTAATATCCCTTTGTATGTTTGGTATTGATGCAGAGTATGGAGCGTTGGAAGGATTTATGTAGCACAGAAGAGGAAAGTAATGTGTAGCAAACCAACTAAATCGCTTAGGAAAAAGTGTTAGGGAGCTTCTTAAACAGCTGTGAATACGGCTTAAGGTTACCTTCTTCAGTTTAGGAGATATTTGAAGTTACTGACGTTAGAAAAAATATATATATATCCTTCTAGAGGTCTTTTCGAACAAGACTAAATTTCCTTCCGAGATAAGAATATAAACATAGATAAGGTCCTTTGATAGAGCGATAACCAAGGACACATAGATAAGGTACTTTGATAGAGCGATAACCAAGAATAAACACATAAATATAGTCCTTTGATAGAGCAAATTGTCCTCTTTACCCTCTACTCACTCGATGTAGTTCTCTCTCTCTCTCTCTCTCTCTCATCAAAACTGCATGCATTTTCGTAGGAGACATTGGATTTCGAAAGACAACTCACAACTATCAATCGAAAGGAAGCGAAAAAGCAGAGAACAGGGCAATATGGAGGCGATTTGTTTTTGGCCAACCTTTACGGATTTACGGCGTCTGGCTAAAGATAGATAAATTGAGAGATAGAAACTGCATGCTGGACTAAGGACGAGGTTAATAATGTTTGCAATAGCTGAACAGTAAATTTTTAACTGCGTACAGAAATGACAATGATTAGGTGGATGTGCAGCGCGTCCCTGAGTGCAAGGCCTGGGTGGGCTGGGTTTACGATGGCAGAGTTGAGAGGTAGGATGAGACTGGAGTGTATTTGTGTTGTGATGAGGAGAGGTAGACTGAGATGTTTTGGGCTTCTGGAGAGGATGGGGGATGATAACTGGGTGCAGAAAGTGTGAAGTGTTAATGTCGGGGGCAGGGTAGTGAGAGGTAGACCGAAAAAGACCTGGGACGAGGTCACTGAGTTCAACCTTAGGGATAAGGGACTGAATAGGGGAGCTGCCAGAGATCGAGCAGCATGGAGAGCCGCCATAAGGTGACCAAGGCACATGCACAGATGTTGGAGCTTTCAAAACAGAACCGAACGAACGAGAATCATAAGTTAAGCAAAATAAGGTAAATTCACACCTAGTCCAGTGTTCTCGTCGGTGAAGGAAGCTCCCTAACACCTCTTCTTAAGCGAATTATTTTGCTTACTACACCTGTCTTGTTCTGTGCTACATAAATCCTTCTATTATCACCTTACTCTACATAAACAACGTACAAAACGATACTGTCACTTGCTTTCACCACTCGCCTTCTTGATTTGTGTCTCTAAATCATCGTCCTATTCTTTACTGTTGTCCTAAATGCTGAATTCATAATATTTTTAGTTGTTTTTCCATACTCACTTTACTTTAACTTGGCCTAAAAACTCCATCCCCAAATGCTCAGATGTGACAAAAGATTAACACTAGAATACATGATCTTTTTAGCTCATTTTCTATACTCATTTTACTTAAACTTGGCCTAAAAATTGCCATCTCTCCAAATACTCAGTTGTAAAACTAGAATAACACTGGAAATAGGTTCTATATATTTGTTATTCTTAACTTGGCCCAGATTTTCGTCCTTTGGCAGCTTATTTCACGTAGCTCAGTGGCAGAAAAAGACAATACTACGGCTCTACATCCTTCCCATAGCACTTCTTCGTGACTATACTCCTTTCACCTTAACTTGGCCCAGATTTTCGTCCTTTGGCAGCTTATTTCACGTAGCTCAGTGGCAGAAAAAGACAATACTACGGCTCTACATCCTTCCCATAGCACTTCTTCGTGACTATACTCCTTTCACCTTAACTTGGCCCAGATTTTCGTCCTTTGGCAGCTTATTTCACGTAGCTCAGTGGCAGAAAAAGACAATACTACGGCTCTACATCCTTCCCATAGCACTTCTTCGTGACTATACTCCTTTCACCTTAACTTGGCCCAGATTTTCGTCCTTTGGCAGCTTATTTCACGTAGCTCAGTGGCAGAAAAAGACAATACTACGGCTCTACATCCTTCCCATAGCACTTCTTCGTGACTATACTCCTTTCACCTTAACTTGGCCCAGATTTTCGTCCTTTGGCAGCTTATTTCACGTAGCTAAGTGGCAGAAAAAGACAATACTACGGCTCTACATCCTTCCCATAGCACTTCTCCGTGACTGGCATCGTATTCTAGCGTTACTCTATGGTTATAACTCAGTAAGATGGAGAGAGGGCAATTTTAGGCCAAGTTAGAGTGAAAGGAGTATAGTGTATTATTCTTTACTATAATTTTCCCCTTCAGAATTCAACTATAACTTCCTGATATCGTTTATTTTAAGGATTTATCATTTTTCGGATTTTTTTTCACATAATATTTATCATGCCACTGATTACAATTCTCTCTTCCATCAATGTACATTATCTGTCTTTCTGTCTATCTATCTATCTGGCCATCTCTCTATCTGTCTGTCTGTTAATCTATCTATCTATCTGTCTATCTAATTATGTCTTCGTATCTCTGTCTATTTATCTATGTACTATCTATCTATTTATTGCCAGACGCCTCAATCCCGAACGGGGTGGCCACAAACAAATCGCCTCCACGTCGCCCTGTCCCCCGCCATTTCACTGCCCTGCTCCCAACTCACACCCCCCTCTCTCATATACCTCTCCACTCCATCCCTCCATTTCATCCTCGGCCTCCCCCACTCTCTCCCCCCTTCCACCTCATTCACATACACTCTCCTCGTCAGTCTCTCACTCTCCATCCTCTCCACATGGCCAAACCACCTCAGTGTGTTTCTCCTAACGCTTCCTATCACATCCACATCCACACCACAACGCTCCTTCACTTCCTGGGCCTCCCCCTCCCTCTCCTCCCTTCCACCTCACTCACATACACTCTCCTCGTCAGTCTCTCACTCTCCATCCTCTCCACATGGCCAAACCACCTCAGTGTGTTTCTCATAACGCTTCCTATCACATCCACATCCACACCACAACGCTCCTTTATATCTCCATTCGTCAGTCTGTCTCTCCATGTACATAATCTATTTTTATACTGTTCATTATCTGTCTTTATACATTATCTTTTATCTATCTATCTATCTATCTGTCTTTTCTCCATCTATCTATCTTTATTTATCCATCTATCTATCTGTCTGTCTATCTATCTGTCCATCTAACTAGCTGTCTGTCTATCTGTCTATCTACCTATATCTATGTATCTTTGTCTATCTATATACATTATCTATCTATCTATCTATCTATTTATCTATATGGGGACAGACCTACAACAAAGCCTGCTCAGTCATATAGGAACACGACTCCTGTAAGTAATGTATATGAGGTAAAGGAAAGTATAAGTCTATCGAGAAACATATATATCTATTGAAGGAGAATTATATTGGGATTTATTCTCTAAAATTCACCCAGCTCTCAATACCCCCCCCCCCTCAAAATCTCATCATCTACGTCCGTCTCTGGTCCATTCTATCAATCTATCTATCTATCTATCTATCGCCAGACGCCTTAATTCCGTAAGGGGCGGCCACAAACAACTCGCCTCCATGTCTCCCTGTCCCCCGCCATTTCGCTGTCCTGCTCCCAACTCACACCCCCTTCTCTCATTTATCTCTCCACTCCATCCCTCCATCTCATCCTTGGCCTTCCCCTCCCCCTCCTCCCTTCCAACTCACTCACATACACTCTCCTCGTTAGTCTTTCACTTTCCATCCTCCCAACATACCCCCCCCCCCCGTCTCTCATATACCTCCCCACTCCAACCCTCCAACTCACCCTTGGCCTCCCCCTCCCTCTCTCCCCCTCCATCTCACTAACATTCACTCTCCTAGTTAGTCTCTCATTTTCCATCCTCTCAATATACCCACCCCCCCTCCGTCTCTCATATAGGCTACGTCTCCACTCCATCCCTCCATCTCATCCTTGGCCTCCTCCTCCCTCTCCCCCGCTCCACCTCAATCACATACACTCTCCCCGTTAGTCTCTCACTCTCCATCCCCCCAACTCCCCTCTCTCATATACCTCTCCACTCCATCCCTCCATCTCATCCTTGGCCTCCCCACCCTCTCCCCCCTTCCATATTACTCACACTCTCCTTGTTAGTCTCTCACTCTCCATCCCCCCCAACTCACACCTCCTTCTCTCATATACCTCTCCACTCAAACACCCCATCTCATCCTTGGCCTCCCCCTCCTTCTGCCCCCCTTCACCTCACTCACATACACTCTCCCCGTTAGTCTCTCACTCTCCATCCCCCCAAATCCCCCCTCTCATATACCTCTCCACTCCATCCCTCCATCTCCTTGGACTCCCCTCTTTCCCCCCCTCTCCACCTCACTCACATACACTTTCCTCGTTAGTCTCTCTCTCTCTCTCTCTCTGATCCATTCTCATATTCTTAGCACAAATTATCACTACTTTCACTGCTCTTCAGCATTTCCTAAGCATATATAAGCTCCACAAGTCACAGTTCACGTTCCTTCACTGTATTTTCACCGTAATAAGCCTGTCACTGATCTTATGGTTGCAGATTAAACTTGGTACTCTCTTAATACACTTATACTCATTCACTATTTCCCATACACTGGATTGGATGCATTTCAAGCTTCCTTCAATGACCTTCACTAAAAATTATAATCCATTTTTGTCACTTGGTGTTCTGTGTATGGGGATATTTAGTATGCTTAATTACCCTATATTTACCCTAATTATCCACAGCTTGATAATTAGCCTCCAATAATTCAAGCTTTCCTCAATATCCTTCACTAAAAATTATAATCCACCTTTGCCACTTGGTGTTCTGTGTTTAGGGTATTTAGTACGCTTAATTATTCCTATATTTACCCTAATTATCCACAGCTTGATAATTATGCTCCAATTAGTCAAGCTTTCCTTCAATATCCTTCTCTCTGTCACGTGCTCCTCTGTATATGGGGATATTTAGAACACTTAATTATTCCTATATTTACCCTAATTATCCACAGCTTGATAATTAGCCTCCTATAATTCAAGCTTTCCTTCAATGTCCTTTTCCATAATTTATAACTTCTCATTGCCACTAGACTCACTGGATTTGGGATATTTAGCACATTCTAGTTTTATTTCCTTTATTTTTACTTATCATTCAGCTTGTTATTTAGTGTCCAATTATTTAGTGTCCATTTATTTAGTGTCCAA
>NC_136990.1:734774-737274 GCF_032717465.1 Coenobita brevimanus
AAAAATATATATACGACACATTAACACCTGGATTTCTGTGAGTCACACGGAAGAGAATACTAGATTTGTCCTGAGCATGAGGGGGTTTGTGGCAGCGGTATTAGCACTCTCAGGCTCCTAGATTGACCTGGATAAAATCGTCTGGTAGTAACGGGTAAAGATACCAGAGTTGTCTTGGCCATGAGGGGGTTGATGGTAGCTGCATAAATCACATAGGGACCGACCAGCAATTTCCTTACTTCGCCTTATAGCCACTTTTTTTTGCTTGTATTTTAGTGTACGTAAAGCAAGACGATTTCATTCAGTAGAAGGAGATTGGGAACTGGGGAGGACTAATACCCTTTCTTTAATGCAAGGAAGAAGGAACCCAAGGCCAGGAGACCGCCAAATTCTTCCCTCCTAGAAAAAATAACAGGAAGGCAAATATCATCACCATTAATATTCCTGTGGTTGAAATAATTATTCTAGTTTACCTGAAAGATGGCTGGACTCACTCTCTCTCTCTCTCTCTCTCTCTCTCTCTCTCTCTCTCTCTCTCTCTCTCACTCACACATACACATGTACGAGTATACAAGCACACTGACACAATCTCTCTCTCTCTCTCTCTCTCTCTCACACACACACACACACACACACACACACATCTACGAGTATACAAACACACTGACACTCTCTCTCTCTCTCTCTCTCTCTCTCTCTCTCTCTCTCTCTCTCTCACACACACACACACACACACACACACACACACACACACACACACACACACACACACGCACACACATCTACGAGTTTACAAGCACACGGACAGTCTCTCTCTCTCTCTCTCTCTCTCTCTCTCTCTCTCTCATATCGAACCTGGAGGTGGGGTGATGGGAGGAATAGACGAAGATGCGGACGTAGGTGTAACAAGTGATAAGCCGTGAGAAAGTGCACACCTGGAGACAGATGATGAACAGGTGAGAGAGATGGCGAATGAGAAGGTGATGGATGCTTGACGGAAGTGGTGCCAGGAGAGAGAATTATCACCGAGAATTATCACCGTGTGGATGAAGGGAAGGGTACAGGAAAAGGGAAAAAGAAAAGAGTGTTTATTGAAACTGTGTCGACAGAGAGAGATGGAGTGGGAGAATGTGGTGGGTGTTGGATGGAAGTGGTGCCAGGAGAGAGGATTATCACCGAGAATTATCACCGTCTGCGTGGATGGAGGGAAAAGTGCAGGAAGATGAGGGGGAAAAAATGTGTATTGATATTGCGTTGACAGAGCGAGATGCAGGGCGAGAATGTGGTGGGTGTTGGACGGAAGTGGTGCCAGGAGAGAGAAATATCACCGTCTGAGTGGATGGAACGAAGGGATGGGGGAACTTAAATGGGAATTGGTATTAGCTGGTGATAGAAAGGGAGATTGAAATTGATTGATGTGTGACGAAAAGTCTGTCTATCTGTCTATCTATCGCCTGTCGCCTTAATCCCTTATACGGGGTGGCCACAAACAAATCGCCTCCACGTCACCCTGTCCCCCGCCATTTCACTGCCTTGCTCCCAATTCACACCCCTCTCTCTCATATACCTCTCCAATCCATCCCTCCATCCCATCCTCTGTCTCCCCCTCCCTCTTCCCCCCTTCACCTCACCCACATACACCTCGTTAGTCTCTCACTCTCCATCCCCCCAACTCACATCCCCTCCCTCATATACCTCTCCAATCCATCCCTCCATCTCATCCTCAGTCTCCCCCATCCTCTTCCCCTCTCCACCTCACACATACACTCTCCTTGTTAGTCTCTCTCTCTCCATCCCCCCAACTTACACACCCCTCTCTCATATACCTCTCCAATCCATCCCCCCATCTCATCCTTAGTCTCCCCCATCCTCTTCCCCTCTCCACCTCACTCACTCTCCTAGTCAGTCTCTCACTCTCCATCCTCTCCACATGGGTATATATATAGTCTTCATTAACATCTTCATTATTAACAATTATTCTTAACATTAATCAGGCCATCCATTTGTAGTAAATAAAAAGAAACATAAATAATTGAAAAGGTTAAAGAGGAAGTGTTAAAATCATGGGTGAAAAAACAGGGAGAGAGAGAGAGAGAGAGAGAGAGAGAGAGAGAGAGAGAGAGAGAGAGACAGACAGACAGACAGACAGACAGACAGACAGACAAACAGAGAGACAGAGAGAGAGAGAGCAAGTAGGAAGTAAGAAAGGACAATAAAGATACAAATATGGTCAATGCCAAAAAAAAAGATAGACCATTGAGAGAGAGAGAGAGAGAGAGAGAGAGAGAGAGAGAGAGAGAGAGAGAGAGAGAGAGAGAATGTAGAAAGGAAGAAAGGACAGTAAAAGAATATTAAGAGAGAGTGCCATGAAAAGGGATAGACCATTGAGAGACAGACAGAAAGACAGACAGACAGACAGAGACAGCGACAGAGAGAGAGAGAGAGAGAGAGAGAGAGAGAGAGAGAGAGAGAGAGAGAGAGAATGTAGTATGGAATAAAG
>NC_136990.1:742274-752274 GCF_032717465.1 Coenobita brevimanus
ACAGCAACGCCCCACACACCATCACTGGCTGCACCAACACCACCCCCACACTCATTAGAGGACACTAAGAAAGCGCATACCCCCGTCAATGCCAATATAATATGGTTTTAAAGTAACCTTCAGTCGCTGGTTGTGGTAATTAAATCTACGGACGAATCCTGCTTTCATTACACAGTCTCATAGAAGACATACCTCAACCCACGCCAAATTAAATATGTTCTTATTCCTGAACCCGGATTCGGACCCACCTCAAAATCTAATTAACTCTTCCTTTACCCCATGCCCACCTGTCCAACAGATTCTGCGGAAATCCATTGATAACTTGATGAAATTTTGTCCACAGGCCGGTAGACAGACAGACAGACAGACAAACGGGTGAATACATAACCTCCTTCAGCTTCGTTGGTGGAGATAACTAGACACAAAGCAATACCACACAAACACTATCACACCCTCCTACACAGCATCCCACCTCCACACATCCCAGCATCCCACCACCACACATCCCAGCATCCCACCACCACACAACAGCATCCCACCACCACACATCCCAGCATCCCACCACCACACATAACAGCATCCCACCACCACACATAACAGCATCCCACCACCACACATAACAGCATCCCACCACCACACATCCCAGCATCCCACCTCCACACATCCCAGCATCCCACCACCACACATCCCACCATCCCACCACCACACATAACAGCATCCCACCACCACACATCCCAGCATCCCACCACCACACATAACAGCATCCCACTACCACACATAACAGTATCCCATTACCACACATCCCACCACCACACATCCCAGCATCCCACTACCACACATCCCACCACCACACATCCCAGCATCCCACCACCACACATCCCACCATCCCACCACCGCATATCCCAGCATCCCTCCACCACACATCCCACAACCACACATCCCAGCATCCCACCTCCACACATCCCAGCATCCCACCACCACACATAACAGCATCCCACCACCACATATAACAGCAACCCACCACCACACATAACAGCATCCCACCACCACACACAACAGCATCCCACCACCACACATAACAGCATCCCACTACCACACATAACAGTATCCCACTACCACACATCCCACCACCACACATCCCAGCATCCCACTACCACACATCCCACCACCACACATCCCAGCATCCCACCACCACACATCCCAGCATCCCACCACCACACATCCCAGCATCCCTCCACCACACATCCCACCACCACACATCCCAGCATCCCACCTCCACACATCCCAGCATCCCACCTCCACACATCCCAGCATCCCACCACCACACATAACAGCATCCCATCTCCACACATCCCAGCATTCCACTACCACACATCCCAGCATCCCACCTCCACACATCCCAGCATCCCTCCACCACACATCCCACCACCACACATCCCAGCATCCCACCTCCACACATCCCAGCATCCCACCACCACACATCCCAGCATCCCACCACCACACATCCCAGCATCCCACCACCACATAACAGCATCCCACCACCACACATAACAGCATCCCACCACCACACATAACAGCATCCCACCACCACACATAACAGCATCCCACCACCACACATAACAGCATCCCACCACCACACATAACAGCATCCCACCACCACACATAACAGCATCCCACCACCACACATAACAGCATCCCACTATCACACATCCCAGCATCCCACCATCACACATCCCAGCATCCCACCTCCACACATAACAGCATCCCACCACCACACATAACAGCATCCCATCTCCACACATCCCAGCATCCCACTACCACACATCCCACCATCCCACCTCCACACATCCCAGCATCTCACCACCACACATCCCAGCATCCCACCTCCACACATCCCAGCATCCCACCACCACACATAACAGCATCCCACCTCCACACATCTCAGCATCCCACCACCACACATCCCACCATCTCACCTCCACACATCCCACCATCTCACCACTACACATCCCACCGTCCCACCTCCACACATCCCACCATCCCACCTCCACACATCCCACCATCCCACCACCACACATCCCACCACCACACATCCCAGCATCCCACCTCCACACATCCCAGCATCCCACCACCACACATAACAGCATCCCATCTCCACACATCCCAGCATCCCAATACCACACATCCCACCATCCCACCTCCACACATCCCAGCATCTCACCACCAAACATCCCAGCATCCCACCTCCACACATCCCAGCATCCCACCACCACACATAACAGCATCCCACCTCCACACATCTCAGCATCCCACCACCACACATCCCACCATCTCACCTCCACACATCCCACCATCTCACCACTACACATCCCACCGTCCCACCTCCACACATCCCACCATCCCACCTCCACACATCCCAGCATCCCACCACCACACATCCCACCATCCCACCACCACACATCCCACCATCCCACTACCACACATCCCAGCATCCCACCTCCACACATCCCAGCATCCCATCTCCACACATCCCAGCATCCCACCTCCACACATCCCAGCTCCACCTTCCCACCTCCACACATCCCAGCATCCCACCTCCACACATCCCAGCATCCAACCACCACATATCCCACCTCCACCATCCCACCACCACACATCCCAGCATCCCACCTCCACACATCCCAGCATCCCACCTCCACACATCCCAGCATCCCACCTCCACACATCCCAGCATCCCACCTCCACACATCCCAGCATCCCACCTCCACACATCCCAGCATCCAACCACCACATATCCCACCTCCAACATCCCACCACCACACATCCCAGCATTCCACCTTCTGACATCCCATCTCCAGCCTCCAGCCCTTCCCTACCCTCTCCTACCCTTCTCCTATCCCTCTACCCTAGACTACCATCTACCTTACTTTACCTTACCTTATGCTACCTTAACCTTCCCTACAATATCCTAACCTTCCTTACCATATCCGACCTTACTTTACCCTACCCTACCCTACACTACCCTACCCTACCTTACCCTACCCTATCCTAAATTACCATATCCTACCCAATCCTACCCTACCCAACCCTACCCTACCCTACCCTACCCTACCCTGCCCTACCCTACCTTACCTTACCTTACCCTACCCTGAATTACCCTATCCTACCCAACCCTAACCTACCCTACCTTACCTTACCCTATCCTAAATTACCCTATCCTACCCAATCCTACCTTACCCAACCCTACCCAACCCTACCTTACCTTACCTTACCTTACCCTATCCTAAATTACCCTATCCTACCCTACCCAACCCTACCCTACCCTACCCTACCCTACCTTACCTTACCCTATCCTAAATTACCCTATCCTACCCTACCCAACCCTACCCAACCATACCCAACCCTACCTTACCTTACCCTACCCTAAATTACCCTATCCTATCCAATCCTACCGTACCCAACCCTATCCAACCCTACCCTACCCCACCCTACCTTACCTTACCTTACCCAACCCTATCCAACCCTACCCTACCCTACCCTACCTTACCTTACCTTACCCTAAATTACCCAATCCTAACCAATCCTAACCTACCCTACCCAACCCTACCCAACCCTACCCTACCCTACCCTACCTTACTTTACCCTACCCTAAATTACCTTACCCTACCCTAAATTACCCTATCCTATCCAATCCTACCCTACCCTACCCTACCCAACCCTACCCTACCCTACCCTACTTCCTATCTAAAAGCCTCCCAACTTTGCCTCCCAAGCCAGTTCAGAACCATGTAGAAGATAATGTTTTTTGACTCACCCTGTTTTATGAATTTTGATGCAGTTTGTTGGAGTAAAAGTTTGTTTGAATTTTTGGTAAACGGGACAGATTTTTCCATTATGGATTTAATGTGTATTTAGTTATTTATTCATTTATTTATTTATTTACTGTCATATTTTATTTATATCTGTTTATTACAAAGCCACATGGAATCAACTGTTCTCATGCAACTCATTAATTTCTGTTGATAATAAAACTAAGTCACAGGCGGCCATATTTGACACTATAAAGCGTGTTGCAGCGAGCCAGCTATACCAATGGTGTTATTTTATCTCAAAGATGAAGTGTGAAATCCCAGTGTTCATTTTTTCTCTTCTTTTACTTTTTCTTCTTCGTCATCGTCGTCGTCTTCTTCATCATCATCATCATCATCTTCTTCTTCTTCTTCGTCTTCTTCGTCGTCTTCTTTGCTTCATTCAGCAGTATAGTGGAAAGGTTTGAGATAAGTGACTTGCGTGGCATCTATTACCTTCTCACAAGCTTCCCAGCAGTCTTAATAAATCTGATGTACCTTCAAAAGACACCAAGACAACTCAATTTTCCTTTTCTGTTTGGAACTTTTTGGCTTTTTTCAGCATTGCCGTGGAGGATTTTTAGAAAAGTCACTGAAAAAACTCCAAATACATTTTTTAAGTTATATAATGACGTGCACAGAGCCACAGTACCTTTAATATTTTGCGAGACAACACAGTGTTGGGGTTGTACTCTGCCACCCTTCTCTTTGATTAGTAGTATTCACACTTGGTTGTTTGCCCTCTCGCTCAAAGATTAAAGAGCTAAAGAAATGATGCTACGAATAATTCCTATGTCCACCAGAATGCAGTCCTTGGTATGCAGTCCGTTCCCTGTGGCCTTGTAACTCTGTGTACCCGGAGCACTTACTGAATAACTTGCCATAACTTTCCTTTCGTAACTGTATGTGTTTCACCTTAACTTGGCCTAAGATTACTTTCCATCCATCTTGAATGTTGGGTTATTGTTGTTATTATTGTTATTGTGAACCCAGTGGACTGAAGGAAGCCAGGCACCACAATTTGTCGCTCCCAGAAGTCTTTTGTTGATGCTATGCTGAGGGATTGACTGTGTTCTGCTAGTGTGGTGCAGAAACTGAGTGGGTTATGGTGTGCGAGGAGGGGGGGGAAGGTTGTATTACAGTGTGGGTATAGTGTATTGTCTGTGTGTTATATTTGGTGTTGGTAGTGTAGCAGAGAAGGGTGGTGGCAGCATCGCAGTCTTGCTGGGTGTAACTGTGTCTCTGTGGGTAGGGTAGTGTTGAAGGGTGTATGTGTGGGTCATGAAAGATTCAACAGTGTTTTGTAGAAGGCTTTACATGGCTGTGGTGGCTGTGTGTAGGTATGTGTTTGTAATGTGTAATCATATCACTATGGGCAGTGTGTATTCTGAAGGGTGTATGTCTGGTGGTGGTTTATGAAGGATGCTGTTTGGTTAAAGAGTGTGTGGTTGAGGTGGCTGTGTGTTTATGTATGTCCTCGTAAAGTGTAGTCTTCTCTGTGGAATGTGTAGATTCTGAACTGTGTATGTCTGGTGGTGATTCATGAAGGATGCCGTTTGGATGATGGCTTCAGATGGCTGTGGGGCTGTGTTTATGTTTGTGTTTGTGTATGTTTGAGTAGTGTTGGGTGGGGGAGGAGGGATGTTACTGAGATATTATATGTAGTGTTGGGTGGCGGAGGAGGGATGTTACTGAGATATTATACGTAGTATTGGGTGGGGGAGGAGGGATGTTGCTGAGATATTGTGTAGTCTTGCGTGGGGAGGAGGAATGTTACTGAGATATTATGTGTAGTCTTGTGTGGGAAGGGGGATGTTACTGAGATATTATGTGCAGTGTTGGGTGGGTTAGTCGTATTTGGTCTCTTTGTGGAAGGGGATGCAGCATTAAGTGGGATGGGACTTGAACTGATGGGATGAGCTGTGTGCCTCTCATACTGTTTTGATCTTTGACTGGAAGTGTTTTTATTTCTTGATGTTGGTGGTCAGTATTTGTGATCTTAGTGCATGTTGTTATTATTATTATTATTATTATTATTATTATTATTATTATTATTACTATCATTATTATTATTATTATTACTATCATTATTATTATTATTATTATTATTGAGAATGTGAGTGCATTCAAGTACTTGGGTAGTGTGATGAGTAAGGATGGAACTTTGGGGGATGAAGTACGTGAAAGGGTACAGCAGGGAAGAAAGGTTGTTGGTACACTGAAAGCAGTGATGAAAAATAGGGAGGTGAGTATGGAAGGTAAGAAGTCACTGAATGATGGTATTGTGATCCCTACCCTGACGTATGGAGGCGAGTCGTGGACCTTGCAAGAGGGGAACAAGTCAAGAGTGAGAGCAGTGGAAATGAGTTACTTGAGAGGAGCATGTGGAGTGACGTGGAGGGACAGGTTGACGAATGAAGAAGTGAAGGAACGTTGTGGGGTAGATGTGGATGTGGTTGAAAAGATTAGGAGAAATACACTGAGGTGGTTTGGACATGTGGAGAGGATGGAGAATGAAAGACTGACTAAGAGGGTGTATGTAGGTGAGGTGGAGGGAGGGGTAGACCGAGGATGAGGTGGAGGGATGGAGTTGAGAGGTATATGAGTGAGGGGGTGAGTTGGGGGAGGGTAGTCAAATGGTGGGTGACAGAGTGACTTGGAGGCGTTTTGTCTGCGGCCACCCTTTGTGGGATTAGGGCGTCGGGCTATAGATAGATAGATAGATTATTATTATTATTATTATTATTATTATCTTTATTCTTATTATTATTACTATTCTTATTCTTATTCTTCTTATTATTATTACTATTATTATTATTATTATTATGCAGGCTTTTTTTGGTGTATTACAAAGTCCATCCATGCTTATATTGGTCAAGAGTGTGGCTCAGCTTTGGGTTGAGGAATAATTCATAGTTATTATAACTAATTACTTATAGAAGGCTTTCAGAGCTGTAACAATAGATTAACACTAGAATATGATGCTAGTCACGAATAAGTGCTGTGGAAAGGATGTAGAGCTGTAGTATTGTCTATTTCTGCTACTGATCTGCGTGAAATAGGCTTTAGAATGACGACCCTCTGTGCCAAGTTAAAGTGAAAGGCGTGTATGTTTGTGTAGGAGGAACAAGAGACAAGGAGGTATTCTGTGGCCTGTTTTCTTTGTGCTTCCTACAAGACACAGTAATAGTTATGACGGGGCATTGATGGCAAGTTTGTGAGTCAGCACACACTTACGGCCTCTCATTATACAAGGTGGTCCATATATTACGCCACCCAGTTCTTGTGTGTTGCGGCCACGGCTCAGTGAACATTACCAGTGTCTATCCTGCATCATTATCTACTTCCCACAACCCTCTTCACGCTTAGCTTTATAATATAGGCTTTAATTTAGCTGCATTGATTACATGGTGGAGAATTCCCATAATCTTTTTTATCCTTAGCTTTATATTATTGTATTGTATATTCTTATATTTACGTCAACTGATGCCACGGCTGAGTAGTAATTTGGTGAAACAGTCAGAATGTCTTAGCTCATCACAAGAGCCGTCCCCACTCACTTACGGCCTCTCATTATACAAGGCGAACCATATATTACTTTGGCTTCCTCCCTCACCCACCACAAGCAGTTACGGGCAGGCAGCAAGGCCAAAGGCAGGCAGCAAGGCCAAAGGCAGGCCGCAAGGCCAAAGGCAGGCCGCAAGGCCAAAGGCAGGCAGCAAGGCCAAAGGCAGGCAGCAAGGCCAAAGGCAGGCAGCAAGGCCAAAGGCAGGCAGCAAGGCCAAAGGCAGGCAGCAAGGCCGAAGGCAGGCAGCAAGGCCAAAGGCAGGCAGCAACGCCAAAGGCAGGCAGCAACGCCAAAGGCAGGCCGCCAGGTTTTTAGGGTCACTTTATTTTGGCTAACTCTTGCCTCTCTTTCAGCTCGTCTCCGGACACTCTTCTGATTATATAAGGCTCCACGCCACACCTGCTGGCCTGTAACAACGCAAGCCACTTAGCTCCTTTTTTTGGCCTTTTGGGTGCCAAGAATTGTGTTTCTTGACCATTTTTTGCCTAAAAATATCTTATTTGCTATATTTTTTTGCTTATTGTATTTTTTTTGTTCTCAAAAATTCATATATCTTAAAATTTTAAATCCTTAGTTTTTTTCTGTATTTGTTATTCCATTGTTGGTCCTCGTTGCATGGGTTACGCAGGAGTCAAAGTTTCTCTGAAGACCACACATGTTTTAAATGTCTAAGTCAAGGCTCAGTATAGGAAAATATTCAGTTTTAAAACCACCTAAAGTGCAAAAGACAAGGAAACAAGGCAGAAAACTTCCATTTTTATTATTAATACTTCAGTACAAAATACATTAATAGATACAGCAATATAAAACATGCATTCAACAGTAGCATTTGGCAGAACAACATCCTGGAGGGGAGCGACCCGACTTGCAAGGCAGATAGCACCGTCACCACCAGGCTTCTCGAGGCAGGGCAGACTATCACCACACCATCACCATCACTATCAGTCTTGTTACGGCAGCGGGGATCACACTATCACCATCACCACACCATCACTATCAGTCTTGTTAATATTTTTGTATGTGGCTATTACCGTCTAACACCAGGCTTCTCTCGGCAGGTCAGGGCAGATCACCACCAGCAGCAGCAAGTCATCTCACAGCAGGGGAAGACACCACACCCTGCCACCACCACACCACACCACACCACACCACACCACACCACCAGGCATCTCACGCCAGGGGACAAGACACCACACCACCGTCAGGCTTCTCACGGCAGGGGAGACCAAATTTCAGCAGGGTATGACCAGCGTGGAAAGGAAGCAGCGTCAAGGCAGCAGACTCCAGCACGACCTGTGGACCAGATGTACATTAGTTCAAATCAGTGTTAGCTTCAGTTCTTTGATCTTACCAGTATATAGCAGAAACCTCCTTAAAATTATTCTTTGTAGCATCTTTTTCTTAATATTTCTACTTGTTATTATGGTAACTTATCGAAATGTGTAATATGCAAAACAGGCAAGAAAGAGGTGCTAGGGTATGTCAGGCAAAGGGAATATGTATCTTATAGCCACACTAAATCAAGTGAATATGTCTAACTTTTAGGGACGCAAGGAAAGAGGAGCTTAGTTATAGTGATGTATTTTATATCAGCAAAGAGGTAAATTATGCTAGCCTTCACTCAGTTCGTCTCTGAAGCCTATGTGAGCCTCAGTGGTTAGGTATAGATCTGAGCCTAGCAGTTACTTAACGAAAAAGTGAGCCATCATTCAACAGGTAATTATTAAGTCATTACCTTCAGATGTACGAGTAACTGTGACCAATAAAATTTATGTTACGAGTTCTGAATATGTTATTGATCCCCATGTACGACAAAATGGTGTCTTTGAATACCTGATTTTCTGGATTTATCGAAAAAAAAAGGTCAAAATGGCTAGACTTCACGAGAACCCGAATAAAAAGATTTACATTTACCAGAAACAATAATCAAAATGGTCGAGTGTACTAAAGTCAAGACAAAGTTGGACTGATAGAATATACGGGGCAAAACTAATGGGTCTTGGAAAAATAAAACACCCGAAAATAAATCCTGGGACACTGCATAATACCATAAGAACACTACCTGCCTCGATAAAGAGGAGCCAGACCAGAGTGACAGGCCAAGTACTCCTGTCCACGTCAGACAAGGAACTAAGCTGCCAGGCCAGCTGTTTCACTGTCATAACCTCTGAACCACCACATCATCGCCACCCTTACCCACACCCACACACACACACCCACTGTATCGTTAGCTATGGTCAACACTGCTTCGAGTGTCATGCGTCGTGTGATGAGGACCAAGGTTGGGTGGCCAAAATACTTACGTTCCCCCTGTACCGTTTTCTATGATTAATAAAGGGTAGACTATGCTATTTTTATGAACTTTAAAAGCCTTTCCTCGGGTCCCTACGCTCCTGAGGGTGCAATGAATGTTACTCTGTGGTGTATTCCATTTATTAGATTGCAATAAAATCAATTACACACTCGTATTCTTCGTTTTAATCTGCCCTTGTTCCTGTTGCTCCGATCGTTCTTGTGGTCGTAGGTTGGTCTGTACGTGATCCCAGTGGACTGCAGGCTGAAGTTTCCCTTTCCTGAAGTCCAA
>NC_136990.1:754774-782274 GCF_032717465.1 Coenobita brevimanus
GATGACTTTGGCGATTTTTTCCCTCCATTTCAGGTCTGTTTTGGGAATTCAAAAGTTTAGTATTACAACCGTGACTTATTTTCCAAGTTTTCTGTTACTTTCGGCGAAGAATTAGCTCGAATTTTTTTATATGTTCTTCTTATTCAATAAATAACTAGATAATGCTAGGAATTTTACCGGTGATTGCAATATGTCTGCCAGTGAGGTGAAGGAAGCCGGCAGACTGTACTTTTAACTCGGTGAAATTTCAATACTGCCAACACCAATACCCGTGTCCTCATTACTGCCTCCTGTCTATCTTATTCATTTTTAATATACATAATTTTACAGTAAGAATTTTTCCTACTCTACCACAAACAGTAACACTGGAAATAAGCCACGTATGTTGATGCCTGATCGTGACTAAATCCTGCCGTTAACCCCAGTGAACCGATGACAAATAATCCTATTTTATTCCTCGCATCTGAAGACAATTTTACCTTAACTTTACGAGTTAGAATTAGACATTTTTTGGAAACGTGGATTGACATTTTTTCGAACTGGAGGGGTTGGACACAGCCTTCATTAACCCTTCAACAAAGACACCCCTTAAAGTGAATAAAATCGTCTTGTAGTTGCCTGATGGGTTATTGGACTGGAAGGGTTTATTAAACGATTAATTTCTGCCACTGATGTGCTTCCAGTGCTGCCATTTACCCCTTTAAGACTGTATTTTGCCTATTATTCCCGCTATTTCCAGATTGTTTAAATCAGCATAGAGATTTTTGATCTAGAGGGGTTTGATTTTTTTTTTTTTTTTTTTTTGTCCGACTCTGGGCATAGGCTTCACAGCCTGCTTTCACGTGCAGTAGCCCTCCTCCGTACCGCACACCTCTACATGTCACCACTTCGGCGCTAACACCCATCGTCCATACTGAATACATGCTAGGGCTGTCTCATACAGGACTGGTGTATTGGTATTAGCGGGGGTATTTTTAAGACATGTCGGCGGGTCTTCTGGTAGATCAGTAAAGTCTGATATGAAATTCAAATCCTTAAACTGTTCCCTGCCCCAGCGGGATTTAAACCCGGGTCCGTTAGGACTGCGGGCCACCTCTCTACCGATTGAGCCACCGCCTCTCTCTTCACTGTTACAAGTCCTATGCTGAATAAAATCGTCTGGAGGTAGCATAAACCATACAAAAAGATTGTCATAGAATTGAACAGGTTTGAACTGATTTCTGGGCCGTATTTATATCACAGTTCTCACATTATTCTGGTCCAGATTTTCTTTACTTCCAATTTCACCAAGTTCAGTGGCAGAAATAGACAATGCTATGGCTAAACAGCAGTCTCGGTAAGATTAATGACATCTATCTATCTATTGCCAGATTCCTTAATCCAGTAAGGGGTGGCCATAAACAAATCGCCTCCATGTCGCCCTGTCCCCCGCCATTTCTTTGCCCCACTCCCAGCTCACATGTTATTCATATTTCGCCTCAATATTCACGTCTTCACAAATTAGCTTAACTCAGCAATTTTTTTTCCAAGCTCTACTTCGCTGGCTGGCACAATGTTCAGCAGCAGTGAGGAGTGAAAGGCCAAGCAAGAATTAACACCTTCACTGCAAGAGACGCATATATGAACCACTGGACTGATTTTACCCCTGTCCTGCAGCCCACCATCCTATTGGTACTATCAGTGCCACCACATGGTGTCCCTCTCCAGCACCAAAATGGATGGATGGAGGCTGCTTTTAATCCCTTCTGTTGGACACCCTTCTTGATCTGAAATAATCCGTCAGAGGCAGCCACAGTACAATTATACAGGCGTCATCGTACTGAAGGGTCAACACAGCAGCTTCAGCAACAGGTATATGCAATGATTTTGTAATTTGCTAATATTTTTGCGTATCAATTTGCGCTGATAAATGTTGCAAGTGTACATTTGTATATATTATGAACTTGTGTAAACTCTTGAATCCACTTATTTCTAATCCTCTATAAACATAAGTACTAATCTAATGTGCCCTAATCTTTTATACTTATATGGCCTAATCTTTTGTACTTATATGCCCTAATCTTTTATACTTATATGGCCTAATCTTTTCCCCACAGGTTGGCTTGCTGGTGTGTAGTGATGGTGGGGTGTAGGGCAGGCTGGGGTGGGGGTGGGGGGTAGCCAGGAGCAGGGAGGGTCATGGGGCAAGCTTAGATGGGTTAGGTAGCAGAGTTATGGTCATCTAGGTTGGCTTTCTAGGCTAGGTAAAGTTAAGAGTGTGGTGGTCTTAGGTCATCTGTTTAGCTTACTTGGTTGGTGTTGGTTGTATGGTTGTCCGGCCGGTCATGTCTGTGGATGTCCATGTTGGTGGTGGTTGGACACGATGGTTGTCGCAGCGACCATACACCACCACCGGAGCAGCGACAACAGCAGCGTCGTCGTCACCATCATCGTCAGCACCACGACCACCAGCAGCACAGAGGCAGCAGCAGCATCGTCAGCATCAGCAGCAGCAGCAGCAACTTCAGCGATGAGACAGGTAACTTGATATTTCTGAAATGTAATTGAAATGATTAGCCAAATGTAACACCATCATAAATGTTTCAAATAATGGCTGAATATTTGAAGAGTAAAGACCTAAACACACAATATATCAGGTATGGTGTTTTGTTAGATAAATATCCTAGTTTTGTTAGTAATAATAAAGCTGTAAATAGGTTAGGTCATGGTGACTGTGGTTCTTAAATACAGTTCTTATGACAGGCGAGCACAAGAGTGGCCATGCAGTGTGGACCTCCCATCTTCCCTGGACCTGATGTGCTAAGAGTGAGCGAGGACGGACGAGGGACAAGGACGTGCGAGAGTGCAAGGGCGCGAGGATGAGAGGGAGGAGCTAGGAAGGACGAGGGTGCGAGGACGAGAGGGGGAGCGAGGAGGACAGCGGGTAGAGGCAGTACTTCAACGGGATGCTGGTGTGTAAGCTGTTGGCAACCTTTCCCTTGTGTCCGTATTCCCGTCACCTCAGCAGTTTATCTACAGTGTGTTGACCCTAACCTGGCCCAAAACACCTTCCAGCTCTACTTGCGGCAATGTTTGTTCAGATTTGGGACTTAATTTTACTAGTAACCAAGGAGACTCATTCCCACCTTATAACTTAGGCTAATTGTATTTCATATTAAGTGGTCCATTTCAGTCAGATGAAAACAGACTATAGTACTGTAACTCTTCCTTACTATGTTACTTCTAGATACTAAACGTTATGCTTAGACGTAACTTAGGTATTCTAGGTAGCTATTAGACATGGCATATAGGGAAGTGTTAAGGCTCAATTAATGCAAAATAAATCGTAAAGAAAGGGGTATTAAGAAATCTAAGTTCACGAGAATGGCCCTCTATGCTATCACTGAAATATACTGAAATAATACAACTGATAGAGAATTATAACTGGCAATTGTTCCTCTCACCAATGTTAATCTTCCAGAGTGATGCTGACGACGCACCTTCGACATGGGCGAGAGGCGGGACCTGCGACGTGATCGTGGGGGTGATCTGTCGGCGTAGGGTTGTTGCGTCGGTTTGAGGGTAGTTGCGTCGGCGTAGGATCGTTGTGTCGGCGTGGCGTGGGGGCTTATGTCGGCGTGGCGTGGGGGGCTTGTGTCGGCGTGGGGGTTTGTGATGTCGGCGTAGGGTCGTTGTGTCGGCGGGCGTAGGGCTTGCGGCATCGCCGTGGGACTGCGGCGTCTGCGTAGAACTTCCACAAATACGTGGACAGCAGCTGCAGTGGTAAGAACTCTCAATATTCTGTCTTGAGCGTCAGTGTAATAACATGCTTGTTTATACCTTCAACCTGAGATACCAAACACTAAGCAAACCAGAGTGAATATTAGTGAAGAAAATACCACCCAACAAATTTACATACAGTTCATTCTATAGATGTGTTCTCATAAGTCATGTTTGCACACGAGTAAGTAAAGACCACACAGGCAATATTTACGTAATTCTTTTGAAGGGCATTGCATAAAAACGTAAAGAGCACTGCCATGAAGTACTGACTTATTGTACTGAAATTAACTTACGGGAAGAAATGTGGCAATGTTAATGTTTCATAGGGACGCAGATGACGCACCCACGACACCGGAGGTTAGGTGAGCTGCGGCGTGGACGTGGACGTGGGCGTGGGCGTGTACTTGGGCGTGGACGTGGACGTGGACGTTGGATTGGGCTTGGGCTTGGGCATGGACGTGAGCTGCGCCGTGGGCGTGAGCTGCAGCGTTGGCGTAAGCTTCGGAATCTGCAATGGTAAGGTGTTTGATTTTTGCTAAATCAACTCTGACTTGAAAATATCTTCAAACATCAGCATGTGTAAATAAACATGTGCATACAAACACCTTAAGAGAACTGCTGCTGAGACTGTTCATCTTGCAGGGGGTGAGGAGCTGCCGAGACAGAGCTGTGATGTGGCCAGGATACGAGATGTGGGCGGGGGATGAAGCGTCAGCGTGGGGAACTGTGGAAGCTGCAAAGGGTTAGATGTATTTTTAAGATGTGTCTGAATCTGACACATATCTTGATCAAGTTTATCTGCCTGACAGTGGAAATAGTCTGGTATAAAAGATTACTTACATGGACATTTGTTACCGAGCAAACGTTCATCTCTCAGGCTGATGCTATGTTGTGTAGAGAAGCAGAGGCTGAGACGTTGGTGGCAGATGTGGTGGTCGTGGTACTGTCGGGCCTTTGGTGGGGGCGTCTTCGGGGCCTGTTGGAGCGTCGTCGGGGCTGTGGGAGCTGTGGGATTGGGAACAGCTGCACTAGTGAGAATCTTTTTAGTTCTGAGTGGAATTCTTGTTGGTACAGCAGACTTTATAGTGCCTCTATGATGAATTTTTTAGTATTTATCACATTAATATTGTCGTAGTTGCCTATGAGTTACGTAAAATAGGCTGCAAAAGAATCAAAATCTCCCAAATTGGCGAATGAACTGTAGTAATGAATGCCTACTTGACAGGTGGAGTGAAGGCTTGCGATGCTGAAGAGAATCTGATGGAAGAGGGACACTGGTGATGCTGACCGTGGGAGGAATCTCAACAAAGAACCTCATTTGGAGTCGTCACAAAGGGTCATCTGAAAGGAAGATTAGGTAAGTACTTCGCAAATACAATATATACAATGAAAGACAAAAGTTCGCTTACTGTTCCACTTCTACGATTTTCCCTTTGCTGCCCGATACTTTTAAGCTGAAAGAAACCGGGTATGTTTCTCTGCCCACAAGTGTTCTACTTTTAACTTTCCTTCTCTTGCTAATATTCAAGCTAAGAGAGGCTTGGTGTGTTTCGTAGTCCATAGATAATTATCGTGGATATGATAAATAGAGGATGACAGTAACCGACCTACGGTATCTTAAGTGTTGACTAGACAGTGGAATAGCAGGCTAATGTTGGTCCCTGAATGTACATGAACAAAGTTGGTTGCAAATTGGCTTTAATACCTTGAGAAAAATATATATTTCCAAGCAGAATAATGTCAGCGGAATTAAGCTGAGTTTTGTAATTTTCTTTGAAATAGGAAGCGATCTCATTACAATTACTGATCAGCGTTCCAGAGGTTATTATTTTTTAGAGACAGTTGTGTGTGAGTGGTAGAACAAAACCAAGACATCTAGGAAGAAGCAGCGCAATATAACTAGGGCGAAATATCTTGTACAGTAAGTCTACAAAGTCAAAATTAAATATTAATGTGGACATATGTGACGATAAAATAAGTGTGGACATGGTAGATGAAATACTCTGAAAGAGCGAATACTCATGATTATACTTTTTATAAAACCTGCTAATTTATATGGTATTTACAGGAGTGGAATCATCAGTCCTCCCTCGTGCTGCCTCATACCACACTCATCGATGTTGAGCTGGATTACCCTTCGTAGGATGCCCTGCCTACCCTGCAATACCCATCACTTCATCCGGTAATGTACGAGGGCGTTGAACCTCAAACAATATTTGAGTTGTATTTACATCATTCAATCAGTAGGTATAGTTCCCTACACAGTCTAGCTCCAGATACACTGCCTGTTAATTATTTCTAGGCCTAGGTCCGCCCTTAGTCTTCCTCAGCTTTGTCATAGGGTTGTATTAAAGTGAGTTCCAAGGTGTAGAGAAGCATCAATTTATTACTACTTTCTGAAACGTTATGGTAAACTGTCCGGGGATTCTGCATTGTTGCCATTATTATTTTTTTTTTATGTGTTCGACTCTGGGCATAGGCTTCACAGCCTGCTCTCAAGGCTCAGTAGTCCTCCTACATATCATACACCTCTACATGTCACCACTTCGGTGCTAACACCCACCGTCCATATTGAATACATGCTAGGGCCGTCTCATACAGGACAAATGTGGGATGCAGGCTGATAACATATAAATTATAGATGATACACTTAATCGAATAATATAGACTTGCTCACACCTTCGCGCTCTAAGGCTGACCCTCCCCTCTTGTCAGTTAACGCTTAACCCGAGTCCCACCTCACCACAGACCGTTTGTCCCTCACACCCTATCCTTCTGCACGCTTAATCTGGGCTTTGTCACTCCCCCAGTTACACCCACACACTAGCCCAGTCACTAAAGACTGTCACAATGATCACTGTGCTTTGTCATACCCCCAGTTACACACTTAACCCAATCACTCCAGTTACAACCCTCATCTAAGTCTTTCACACTCCCAGTCTGACACACTCACTGGCCAGTCACTTTAGTCACTGCCCTCAGTTATTCCTCTCTGTACCTTCTGCCACGTCACACTGTTTAGTCAGCACCTGTAATCAGTTTACATTATTCTGAGTTTTTCTCTTAACTAAGTCCACACCTTCCATCACATCAAACACCAATTGTCCACCTCCATCACTCCACCCTTAACTACTCGTGTTCAGTCCATCCTACACCACTCTAAACCCTTGCTGATTCCAAAGCTAGTTCACGGCCCTACTGACCCAGTCAGTCCACAGCCCTACTGACCCAGTCAGTCCACAGCCCTACTGACCCAGTCAGTCCACAGCCCTACTGACCCAGTCAGTCCACAGCCCTACTGACCCAGTCAGTCCACAGCCCTACTGACCCAGTCAGTCCACAGCCCTACTGACCCAGTCAGTCCACAGCCCTACTGACCCAGTCAGTCCACAGCCCTACTGACCCAGTCAGTCCACTGCCCTTCTACTGATCCAGTCAGTCCACAGCCCTTCTACTGACCCAGTCAGTCCACAGCCCTTCTACTGACCCAGTCAGTCCACAGCCCTTCTACTGATCCAGTCAGTCCACAGCCCTTCTACTGATCCAGTCAGTCCACTGCCCTTCTACTGACCCAGTCAGTCCACTGCCCTTCTACTGACCCAGTCAGTCCACAGCCCTTCTACTGACCCAGTCAGTCCACTGCCCTTCTACTGACCCAGTCAGTCCACTGCCCTTCTACTGACCCAGTCAGTCCACTGCCCTTCTACTGACCCAGTCACCCCACACCTCTACTGACAGTTAGTCAGCATTGATTCAGTGTATCAGATGTTTACAAATACTTTCACTGACACCAGTCACGTCAGTCCACACCCTGCCAGTCAGTCCACACCCTGCCAGTCAGTCCACATCGTCAGTACTCCACACCATGTCAGTCAGTCCATACACCCTATCAGTCGGTCCACACATCAACTATCACTTGGTCTGCACCCTATCAGTCATACTCTATCAGCTGGTCCGCAGCTGACATAATCCATCAGTCAGTCCATGTCACCAGTCAGCCCATGTCACCAGTCAGTCCATGTCACCAGTCAGTCCATGTCACCAGTCAGTCCATGTCACCAGTCAGTCCATGTCACCAGTCAGTCCACGTCACCAGTCAGTCCACGTCACCAGTCAGTCCACGTCACCAGTCAGTCCACGTCACCAGTCAGTCCACGTCACCAGTCAGTCCACGTCACCAGTCAGTCCATGTCACCAGTCAGTCCACGTCACCAGTCAGTCCACGTCACCAGTCAGTCCACGTCACCAGTCAGTCCGTCACCAGTCAGTCCACGTCAGCAAGATGATTGTCAATAAACAGTCAATCAACACTCACAGCCAGTCAGTCATACACTCATGGACAGTCCACACTTTTACTTAAATATTCAGGTAGTTCACGCCTGCTATCACTTCAACACTTACTGATTCAGTCCACAGCCTTGTAAACCCTGTCAGTCCACAGCCTTGTAAACCCTGTCAGTCCACAGCCTTGTAAACCCTGTCAGTCCAACGCCTTGTAAACCCTGTCAGTCCAGTCTTGCAGGCTATCAATCCAGTCTTACTGACTCCAGTCAGTCCAGACTCTTTGCCAGTCAGCACTCCCACTAAATCAGACCGTCAGTCTCTGCCACTTCACACACTCAATTCACACCCAGTCAGCCAGTCCAGTCCACACCCACAGTCAAGTCCACAGGCAGTTAAGTCCAGTCAAGTCCATTTCATTCCACTCAACTCCAGTCCACAATCCCAGTTCAGTCCAATCCAGATCACACTTATAGTCCACTTCACACTTCCAGTCCAATCCAGCTCACACTTCCAGTCCAGTCCAATCCAGCTCACACTTCCAGTCCAGTCCAATCCAGTTCACACTTCCAGTCCAGTCCAATCCAGTTCACACTTCCAGTCCAGTCCAATCCAGTTCACACTTCCAGTCCAGTCCAATCCAGTTCACACTTCCAGTCCAGTCCAGTTCACACTTCCAGTCCAGTCCAGTCCAGTTCACACTTCCAGTCCAGTCCAGTCCAGTTCACACTTCCAGTCCAGTCCAGTCCAGTTCACACTTCCAGTCCAGTCCAGTTCACACTTCCAGTCCAGTCCACTCCAGTTCACACTTCCAGTCCAGTCCAGTCCAGTTCACACTTCCAGTCCAATCCAGTCCAGTTCACACTTCCAGTCCAATCCAGTCCAGTTCACACCCCAGTCCAATCCAGTCCAGTTCACACCCCAGTCCAATCCAGTCCAGTTCACACCCCAGTCCAATCCAGTCCAGTTCACACCCCAGTCCAGTCCAGTACAGTTCACACCCCAGTCCAGTCCAGTCCAGTTCACACTTCCAGTCCAGTCCAGTTCACACTTCCAGTCCAGTCCAGTCCACACTTCCAGTCCAGTCCAGTCCAGTTCATACCCAAGGCCAGTCCAGTCCAGTTCATACCCAAGGCCAGTCCAGTCCAGTTCATACCCAAGGCCAGTCCAGTCCAGTTCATACCCAAGGCCAGTCCAGTCCAGTTCATACCCCAGTCCAATCCAGTCCAGTTCATACCCCAGTCCAATCCAGTCCAGTTCATACCCCAGTCCAATCCAGTCCAGTTCATACCCCAGTCCAGTCCAGTTCATACCCCAGTCCAGTCCAGTTCACACGCCAGTCCAGTCCAGTCCAGTTCACACGCCAGTCCAGTCCAGTTCACACGCCAGTCCAGTCCAGTCCAGTTCACACGCCAGTCCAGTCCAGTTCACACGCCAGTCCAGTCCAATCCAGTCCAGTTCAGTCCAGTTCAATCCAGTCCAGTCCAGTCCAGTTCAATCCAGTCCAGTCCAGTCCAGTTCAATCCAGTCCAGTCCAGTCCAGTCCAGTTCACACCCCAGTCCAGTCCAGTCCAGTTCACACGCCAGTCCAGTTCACACGCCAGTCCAGTCCAGTCCAGTTCACACGCCAGTCCAGTCCAGTCCAGTTCACACACCAGTCCAGTCCAGTCCAGTTCACACGCCAGTCCAGTCCACACCCCCAGTCCAGTCCGTACTTCCAGTCCAGTCCAGTCCGTACTTCCAGTCCAGTCCAGTCCGTACTTCCAGTCCAGTCCAGTCCGTACTTCCAGTCCAGTCCAGTCCGTACTTCCAGTCCAGTCCAGTCCGTACTTCCAGTCCAGTCCAGTTCACACTTCCAGTCCAGTCCAGTTCACACTTCCAGTCCAGTCCAGTTCACACTTGCAGTTAGTTCTAGTCCAGTTCACACTTGCAGTTAGTTCTAGTCCAGTTCACACTTGCAGTTAGTTCTAGTCCAGTTCACACCTTCATTCCAGTCCAAACCAGTCCACACTCACTGTTCAGTTCAGTTCAGTCTAAACCCACAGTCCAATCCAGTCCACATCCACAGTCCAATCTTTGAGTTCGTTAGTCCATACCCACACCCAACATCCACACTCCCACCCAAAGTCGTGTCAGTCCACATCCACAACCAAAGTCCTGTCAGTCAGTCCACACCTCCAGACGAGTCCATTTTACACCTCCTAGTCCATTCGTCAAGTTCAGTCCATACCCACAGTCCAGCCCAGTTCGGTCTACACCCACAGTCCAGTTCAGTCAAGTTCACCGGACACTCGACACTTCCAATGCAGTCCAGTCCACACCCACAGTTCAGTCCAGCCCAGTCCACACCCACAGTCCAGTCCAGTCCAGTCCACACCCACAGTCCAGTCCAGCCCACACCCACAGTTCAGTCCAGCCCACACCCACAGTCCAGTCCAGCCCACACCCACAGTCCAGTCCAGTCCACACCCACAGTCCAGTCCAGCCCACACCCACAGTCCAGTCCAGCCCACACCCACAGTTCAGTCCAGTCCACACCCACAGTCCAGTCCAGTCTTGTCCACACCCACAGTTCAGTCCAGTCCACACCCACAGTCCAGTCCAGTCTTGTCCACACCCACAGTTCAGTCCAGTCCAGTCTTGTCCACACCCACAGTTCAGTCCAGTTTAGTCCACACTTCCAGTCCAGTCCAGTCCACACTTCCAGTCCAGTCCACACTTCCAGTCCAGTCCAGTCCACACTTCCTGTCCAATCCAGTCCACACTTCCAGTCCAGTCCACACTTCCAGTCCAGTCCACACTTCCAGTCCAGTCCAGTCCACACTTCCAGTCCAGTCCACAATTCGTCCAGTCCACAATTCCAGTCCAGTCCAGTCCACAATTCCAGTCCAGTCCACAATTCCAGTCCAGTCCACAATTCCAGTCCAGTCCACAATTCCAGTCCAGTCCAGTCCACTCCAGTCCACAATTCCAGTCCAGTCCAGTCCACAATTCCAGTCCAGTCCAATCCACAATTCCAGTCCAGTCCAATCCACAATTCCAGTCCAGTCCAATCCACAATTCCAGTCCAGTCCAATCCACATTTCCAGTCCAGTCCAATCCACAATTCCAGTCCAGTCCAATCCACAATTCCAGTCCAGTCCAATCCACAATTCCAGTCCAGTTTACACTTTCAGTCCAGTCCACACTTTCAGTCCAGTCCACACTTTCAGTCCAGTCCACACTTTCAGTCCAGTCCAGTTCACCCTTCAATGCAGTCCAGTTCACAATTCAGTGCAGTCCAGTTCACACATCCAGTCCAGGACAGTCCACACTTCCAGTACAGTCCACACTAACAGTACAGTCCAGTTCACACATCCAGTTAGTCCAGTCCAGTCTACACCCACAGTCCAGTCCAGTTCAGTCCATACTCACAGCCTAGTTCAGTCTACACCCACAATCCAGTCCAGTCTACACCCACAATCCAGTCCAGTCTACACCCACAATCCAGTCCAGTCTACACCCACAATCCAGTCCAGTCTACACCCACAATCCAGTCCAGTCTACACCCACAATCCAGTCCAGTCTACACCCACAATCCAGTCCAGTCTACACCCACAATCCAGTCCAGTCTACACCCACAATCCAGTCCAGTCTACACCCACAATCCAGTCCAGTCTACACCCACAATCCAGTCCAGTCTACTCCCACAATCCAGTCCAGTCTACTCCCACAATCCAGTCCAGTCTACTCCCATTGTCCTGTACAGTTCACACATACTGTCCAGTCCGATCCACGCTGTCCATTCCGGTCCATATTCAGTCCAATCCACATTCAGTCCAATCCACATTCAGTCCAATCCACATTCAGTCCAATCCACATTCAGTCCAGTCCACATTGTCTAGTCCACACCCACAGTTCAGTCCAGTCCAGTAGTCCAGACCAGTCCACACCCACCGTCCAGTCAATCCACACCCACTGTCCAGTCAATCCACACCCACAGTCCAGTTCAGTCCACACCCACAGTCCAGTCCAGTCCACACCTACAGTCCAGTCAAATCCAGTCCAGTCCACGCCCACAGTCCAGTCCAGTCTCGTCCACATCCCCAGTCTAGTCAGTCTATTTCACAACCCAAGTCCAGTCCAGTCTAGTCCACTCCCCCAGTCCAGTTTAGTTCACACTCCCAGTCCAACTAAGTTTAGTTCACACTCCCAGTCCAACTAAGTTTAGTTCACACTCCCAGTCCAACTAAGTTCAGTTCACACCCCCGGTTCAATTAAATTCAGTTCACACCCCCAGTCCAGTCCAATCCAGTCTCAGTCCAATCCAGTCTCAGTCCACATCCATAGACCATCCACTCAGTCCACACACACAGTCCAGTCAGTCCATGCCCACAGTCCAGTCAGTCAGTCCACATCCAAAGTCCAGGAAGTCAGTCCACACCCACAGTCCAATCAGTCCACACCAGTTATACATCACTGACCCCAGTCTGCACTCAGTTTATCAGCACCAACATTGCCTATTCAGTCAGTATCTTTAATGGTTTTTAGTATATACTTAGTACTATACGTTAACTGAATCATAGAATGTTTACTGATTCACTAGTACCTATACACATTAACTGAATCTTAGAATATTTACTGATTCACTAGTACTTCTATACGTTAACTGAATCTTAGAATATTTACTGATTCACTAATACCTCTACACATTAACTGAATCTTAGAATATTTACTGATTCACTAATACCTCTACACATAACTGAATCTTAGAATATTTACTGATTCACTAGTACTTCTATTCGTTAACTGAATCATAGAATATTTACTGATTCACTGGTACTTCTATACGTTAACTGAATCTTGGAATATTTACTGATTCACTGGTACTTCTATACGTTAACTGAATCTTGGAATATTTACTGATTCAGTCTATCCAGTTAAGCTTCAAGACCACGAACAGTCTACTCTTGTAAATGTCATATTCTTTAATCCATATATTGAGACGCCTTGTTTTCAGCTTTCTACCTGCCACTTACCTCCCTACCACCTGCCACTTACCTCCCTACCACCTGCCACTTACCTCCCTACCACCTGCCGCTTACCCCCCTACCACCTGCCACTTACCCCCCTACCACCTGCCACTTACCTCCCTACCACCTGCCGCTTAGCCCCCTACCACCTGCCGCTTACCCCCCTACCACCTGCCGCTTATCTCCCAACCACCTGCCGCTTACCTCCCTGCCGCCTGCCGCTTACCCCCCTACCACCTGCCGCTTACCCCCCTACCACCTGCCGCTTAACCCCCTACCACCTGCCGCTTAACCCCCTACCACCTGCCGCTTAACCCCCTACCACCTGCCGCTTAACCCCCTACCACCTGCCGCTTACCCCCTGCCACCTGCCGCTTAACCCCCTGCCACCTGCCGCTTAACCCCCTGCCACCTGCCACTTACCCCCCTACCACCTGCCGCTTACCCCCCTACCACCTGCCTCTTACCCCCCTACCACCTGCCACTTACCTCCCTACCACCTGCCACTTACCCCCCTACCACCTGCTATTTAACCCCCTGCCGCCTGCCATTTAACCCCCTACCACCCTGCCTCATGCCGCTTGCCACCTGCCTCCAACCACCACCCACCTGCCTCTTGCCACCGGCCACCACCCACCTGCCTCCTGCCTCCACCCACCTGCTTCCTGCCTCCACCCACCTGCTTCCTGCCTCCACCCACCTGCTTCCTGCCTCCACCCACCTGCTTCCTGCCTCCACCCACCTGCTTCCTGCCTCCACCCACCGGCCACCAACCACCTGCCTCCAGCTTTCAACCTGTCCCTAACCACTTCCCACCTGCCACTCACCCCCTACCCCCTACCACCCACCCCCTACCACCCACCCCCTACCACCCACCCCCTACCACCCACCCCCTACCTCCTGCCACTCACCCCTCTACCACCTGCCACTTACCCCCCTACCACCTGCCGCTTACCCCCCTACCACCTGCCGCTTACCTCCCTACCACCTGCCGCTTACCTCCCTACCACCTGCCGCTTACCTCCCTACCACCTGCCGCTTACCCCCCCTACCACCTGCCACTGCCGCTTACCCCCCTACCACCTGCCACTGCCACTTACCCCCCTACCACCTGCCATTTAACCCCCTACCACCTGCCATTTAACCCCCTACCACCTGCCATTTAACCCCCTGCCCACGTCGCTTGCCACCTGCCTCCTACCACCATCCATCTGCCTCCAGCCACCGGCCACCACCCACCTGCCACCGGCCACCACCCACCTGCCACCACCCACCTGCCACCACCCACCTGCCACCACCCACCTGCCACCACCCACCTGCCACCACCCACCTGCCACCACCCACCACCCACCTGCCACCGGCCACCACCCACCTGCCTCCTGCCTCCACCCACCGGCCACCACCCACCGGCCACCACCCACCTGCCTCCTGCCTCCACCCACCGGCCACCACCCACCGGCCACCACCCACCGGCCACCACCCACCGGCCACCACCCACCGGCCACCACCCACCGGCCACCACCCACCTGCCTCCACCCACCTGCCTCCACCCACCTGCCTCCAGCTTTCATCCTGTCCCTAACCACGTCCCACCTATCACATACCCCCACCACCTGCCACTTACCACCTGCCACTCATCCCCTACCACCTGCCACTCATCCCCTACCACCTGCCACTCATCCCCTACCACCTGCCACTTACCCTTTACCTGCCACTTACCCTTTACCACCTGCCACTTACCCTTTACCACCTGCCACTTACCCTTTACCACCTGCCACCTGCCACTTAACCCCTGCCACCTGCCACTTAACCCCTGCCACCTGCCACTTAACCCCTGCCACCTGCCACTTAACCCCTGCCACCTGCCACTTAACCCCTGCCACCTGCCACTTAACCTCTGCCACCTGCCACTTAACCCTTGCCACCTGTCACTTAACCTCTACCACCTGCCACTTAATCCTTACCCTCTGACACTTAATCCCTACCACGTGTCACTTAATCCCTACCATCTGCCACCTAATCCCTACCATCTGCCACCTGCCCCCTGCCATCTTCCACCTACCCACATCCATCTGCCACTTACCTCCTACCACCTGCCACTTAACGCATACAGTCTGCCACTTAACCCCTACCACCTGCCACTTAACCCCTACCACCTGCCACTTAATCTCTACCACCTGCCACTTAACCCCTACCACCTAACACCCGCCACCTGCCACTTAACACCCGCCACCTGCCACTTAACACCCGCCACCACCCACCCGCCACCTGCCACCACCCACCACCCACCCGCCACCTGCCACCACCCACCCGCCACCTGCCACCACCCACCACCCACCTGCCACCACCCACCTGCCACCACCCACCCGATACCACCCACATGCCACCACCCACCCGCCACCACCCACCCGCCACCACCCACCTGCCTCCACCCACCTGCCTCCTGCCACCTGCCTCCTGCCACCTGCCTCCTGCCACCTGCCTCCTGCCACCACCCTCCTGCCACCACCCTCCTGCCACCACCCTCCTGCCACCACCCACCTGCCACCACCCACCTGCCACCACCCACCTGCCACCACCCACCTGCCACCACCCACCTGCCTCCTGCCACCACCCACCTGCCTCCTGCCACCACCCACCTGCCACCACCCACCTGCCACCACCCACCTGCCACCACCCACCTGCCTCCTGCCACCACCCACCTGCCTCCTGCCACCACCCATCTGCCTCCTGCCACCACCCATCTGCCTCCTGCCACCACCCATCTGCCTCCTGCCACCACCCATCTGCCTCCTGCCACCTGCCACCACCCACCTGCCTCCTGCCACCACCCACTACCCACGTTTCCGCCCACCTGCCTCTGAACACCACCCACCTGCCACCACCCACCACCCACCTGGCACCACCCACCTGCCACCACCCACCTGCCACCACCCACCTGCCACCACCCACCACCCACCTGGCACCACCCACCTGGCACCACCCACCTGGCACCACCCACCTGCCACCACCCACCACCCACCACCCACCTGGCACCACCCACCTGCCACCACCCACCTGCCACCACCCACCTGCCACCACCCACCTGCCACCACCCACCACCCACCTGCCACCACCCACCACCCACCACCCACCACCCACCACCCACCACCCACCTGCCACCACCCACCACCCACCTGCCACCACCCACCACCCACCTGCCACCACCCACCACCCACCTGCCACCACCCACCTGCCACCACCCACCACCCACCTGCCACCACCCACCACCCACCTGCCACCACCCACCACCCACCTGCCACCACCCACCACCCACCTGCCACCACCCACCACCCAACCACCCACCTGCCACCACCCACCTGCCACCACCCACCACCCACCTGCCACCACCCACCTGCCACCACCCACCTGCCACCACCCACCACCCACCACCCACCCGCCACCACCCACCACCCACCTGCCACCACCCACCACCCACCTGCCACCACCCACCCGCCACCACCCACCTGCCACCACCCACCCGCCACCACCCACCCGCCACCACCCACCCGCCACCACCCACCCGCCACCACCCACCAGCCACCACCCACCAGCCACCACCCACCCGCCTCCTGCCACCACCCACCCGCCTCCTGCCACCACCCACCCGCCTCCTGCCACCACCCACCTGCCTCCACCCACCAGCCTCCTGCCTCCACCCACCTGCCACCACCCACCTGCCACCACCCACCTGCCACCACCCACCTGCCACCACCCACCTGCCACCACCCACCTGCCTCCACCCACCTGCCTCCACCCACCTGCCACCACCCACCTGCCTCCACCCACCTGCCACCACCCACCTGCCACCACCCACCTGCCACCACCCACCTGCCACCTGCCACCACCCACCTGCCTCCTGCCACCACCCACCTGCCTCCTGCCACCACCCACCTGCCTCCTGCCACCACCCACCTGCCACCACCCACCTGCCACCACCCACCTGCCACCACCCACCTGCCACCACCCACCTGCCTCCTGCCACCACCCACCTGCCTCCTGCCACCACCCACCTGCCTCCTGCCACCACCCACCTGCCTCCTGCCACCACCCACCAGCCACCTGCCACCACCCACCTGCCTCCTGCCACCACCCACCTGCCACCACCCACCTGCCACCACCCACCTGCCTCCTGCCACCACCCACCTGCCTCCTGCCACCACCCACCTGCCACCTGCCACCACCCACCTGCCACCTGCCACCACCCACCACCCACCTGCCACCTGCCACCACCCACCTGCCACCACCCACCTGCCACCACCCACCTGCCACCACCCACCTGCCACCACCCACCTGCCACCACCCACCTGCCACCACCCACCTGCCACCACCCACCTGCCACCACCCACCTGCCACCTGCCTCTGCCCACCACCCGCGTGCCTCTGGCCACCTGCCACCACCTACCTGCCACCACCTACCTGCCACCACCTACCTGCCACCACCTACCTGCCACCACCACCTACCTGCCACCACCACCTACCTGCCACCACCACCTACCTGCCACCACCACCTACCTGCCACCACCACCTACCTGCCACCACCACCTACCTGCCACCACCACCTGCCACCACCACCTACCTGCCACCTACCTGCCACCACCCACCTGCCACCACCCACCTGCCACCACCACCTACCTGCCACCACCTACCTGCCACCACCTACCTGCCACCACCCACCTGCCACCACCTGCCACCACCCACCAGCCACTGGCCACCACCCACCTGCCACCACCCACCAGCCACAAGCCACCACCCACCAGCCACCACCCACCTGCCACCACCCACCTGCCACCACCCACCTGCCACCACCCACCTGCCACCACCCACCAGCCACCACCCACCTCCCACATGCCACCACCCACCTGCCACCACCCACCTGCCACTGCCACCACCCACCTGCCACCACCCACCTGCCACCTCCCACCTCCCACCTGCCACCTGCCACCTGCCACCACCCACCTGCCACTGCCCACCACCCACCTGCCACCACCCACCTGCCACCACCCACCTGCCACTGGCCACCACCCACCTGCCACCACCCACCTGCCACTGGCCACCACCCACCTGCCACTGGCCACCACCCACCTGCCACCACCCACCTGCCACCACCCACCTGCCACCACCCACCTGCCACCACCCACCTGCCACCACCCACCTGCCACCACCCACCTGCCACCACCCACCTGCCACCACCCACCTGCCACTGGCCACCACCCACCTGCCACCACCCACCTGCCACCACCCACCTGCCACCACCCACCTGCCACCACCCACCTGCCACCACCCACCTGCCACCACCCACCTGCCACCACCCACCTGCCACCACCCACCTGCCACCACCCACCTGCCACTGCCCACCACCCACCTGCCACTGGCCACCACCCACCTGCCACCACCCACCTGCCACCACCCACCTGCCACCACCCACCTGCCACCACCCACCTGCCACTGCCCACCACCCACCTGCCACCACCCACCTGCCACCACCCACCTGCCACCACCCACCTGCCACTGCCCACCACCCACCTGCCACTGCCCACCACCCACCTGCCACTGCCCACCACCCACCTGCCACTGCCCACCACCCACCTGCCTCTGCCCACCTGCCTCTGCCCACCACCCACCTGCCACTGCCCACCACCCACCTGCCACTGCCCACCACCCACCTGCATCCTGCCCACCACCCACCTGCATCCTGCCCACCACCCACCTGCATCCTGCCCACCACCCACCTGCATCCTGCCCACCACCCACCTGCCCTGCCACCGCCCACCACCCACCTGCCACTGCCCACCACCCACCTGCCACTGCCCACCACCCACCTGCCACTGCCCACCACCCACCTGCCACCACCCACCTGCCACTGCCCACCTGCCACTGCCCACCTGCCACTGCCCACCACCCACCTGCCTCTGCCCACCACCCACCTGCCTCCTGCCACTGCCCACCACCCACCTGCCTCCTGCCACTGCCCACCACCCACCTGCCTCCTGCCACTGCCCACCACCCACCTGCCTCCTGCCACTGCCCACCACCCACCTGCCTCCTGCCACTGCCCACCACCCACCTGCCTCCTGCCACCGCCCACCACCCACCTGCCTCCTGCCACCGCCCACCACCCACCTGCCTCCTGCCACTGCCCACCACCCACCTGCCTCCTGCCACCGCCCACCACCCACCTGCCTCCTGCCACCGCCCACCACCCACCTGCCTCCTGCCACCGCCCACCACCCACCTGCCTCCTGCCCCAGACCACCACCCACCTGCCTCCTGCCACTGCCCACCACCCACCTGCCTCCTGCCACTGCCCACCACCCACCTGCCTCCTGCCACTGCCCACCACCCACCTGCCTCCTGCCACTGCCCACCACCCACCTGCCTCCTGCCACTGCCCACCACCCACCTGCCTCCTGCCACTGCCCACCACCCACCTGCCTCCTGCCACTGCCCACCACCCACCTGCCTCCTGCCACTGCCCACCACCCACCTGCCTCCTGCCACTGCCCACCACCCACCTGCCTCCTGCCACTGCCCACCACCCACCTGCCTCCTGCCACTGCCCACCACCCACCTGCCTCCTGCCACTGCCCACCACCCACCTGCCTCCTGCCACTGCCCACCACCCACCTGCCTCCTGCCACTGCCCACCACCCACCAGCCACCTGCCACAGCCCACCCCCCCCCAGCCTCCTGCCACTGCCCACCACCCACCTGCCTCCTGCCACTGCCCACCACCCACCTGCCTCCTGCCACTGCCCACCACCCACCTGCCTCCTGCCACTGCCCACCACCCACTTGCCACCTTCCACCCACCACCTGCCTCTATCCACCACCCACTTGCCTTCATCCACCACCCACTTGCCTTCATCCACCACCCACTTGCCTTCATCCACCACCCACTTGCCACCAATCACCTTCCGCCCACCACCTGCCTCCATCCACCACCCACTTGCCACCTGCCACCACCCACCCACCTGCCACCACCCACCCACCTGCCTCGTCCCAACCACCTATCATCCACCCACCCGCCTATCATCCACCCACCCGCCTATCATCCACCCACCCGCCTATCATCCACCCACCCGCCTATCATCCACCCACCCGCCTATCATCCACCCACCCGCCTATCATCCACCCACCCGCCTATCATCCACCCACCCGTCTATCATCCACCCACCCACCTACCATCCACCAATCCGACTACCACCCACCTACATGCCTACTACACACCTACTACACACCTACTACTAACCTACTTGCTGCATACTACCATCCTATCACCCATCTACCATCCTATCACCCATCTACCACCCACCTACGACCCACCTACAACCCACCTACCCAGCAGAGCCATCCTGAGCACTGACAACTCTACAAATGAAGCCAACTTATAATAAACCTATTCTTTATAATAATATTTATCTTATTACCCCGGTTTTTATACCTTACTTGAAAATGATTTGTGATGTGGGGTTGATCTGGGTATATGTGGGGTTGATCTGGGTATATGTGGGGTTGGGAGGGTTGTGGTGGGGTTTATGCAATGGACTTTATACTGAAGGAAGAATATGACGTTGTGGAGGGATGGGTTGGATATTGTGGGGTTGGGTATCGTGGGGTTGGGTTGGGTTGGATGTCGTAGGGTTGGATGTCGTAGGGTTGGATGTCGTAGGGTTGGATGTCGTAGGGCTGGGCTCGATGTCGTGGGGTTGGGTTCGATGTCGTGGGGTTGGGTTGGCTTAGGTAGGGCTGGATGTCGTGGGGTTGGGTTAGTTTGGGTTGGATGTTGTGGGGTTGGGTTGGATGTCGTGGGGTTGGGTTGGATGTCGTGGGGTTGGGTTGGATGTCGTGGGGTTGGGTTGGATGTCGTGGGGTTGGGTTGGGCTGGGCTGGGCTGGATATCTTGGGGTTGGGTTGGGTTGGGCTGGATGTCGTGGGGTTGGGTTGGGTTGGGCTGGATGTCGTGGGGTTGGGTTGGGTTGGGTTGGATGTCGTGGGATTGGGCTGGACTGTGATGGGTTGGATGTCGTGGGGTTGGGTTGGGTTGGGCTGGATATCGTGGGGTTGGGTTGGGTTGGGCTGGATATCGTGGGGTTGGGTTGGTTTGGGCTGGATGTCGTGGAGTTGGGTTGGGTTGGTTGTCTTGGGATTGGTTTGGGCTGGATGTCGTGGGGTTGGGTTGGGTTGGGTTGGTTGTCTTTGGATTTGTTTGGGTTGGATGTCGTGGGGTTGGATGTCGTGGGGTTGGATGTCGTGGGGTTGGATGTCGTGGGGTTGGATGTCGTGGGGTTGGATGTCGTGGGGTTGGATGTCGTGGGGTTGGATGTCGTGGGGTTGGATGTCGTGGGGTTGGGTTGGATACAGTGCATGGGTTAGACTGGATATTATTGATACTGAATTGGATATGCTCTTCCCATTCCCCTACTCCCTCTTTCCTCCAGCTTCTGACCTCTGCCCACTCCCCCATACTCCCCCTCACCCCTACCTCCCCCTCCCTCACCCCTCCCCCTCCCTCACCCCTCCCTCTCCCTCACCCCTCCCTCCCTCTCCCCTCTCCCCCTCCCTCTCCCCCCTCCCCCTCCCTCCCCCCTCCCCCTCCCTCACCCCTCCCCCTCCCTCACCCTCCCCCTCCCTCACCCTCCCCCTTCCTCACCCTCCCTCACCCCTCCCCCTCCCTCACCCCTCCCCCTCACTCCTCCCCCTCACCCCTCCCCTGCCATTTTAAGCTATGACCCTCTCTACGATCATGTAACTGATTCTTTCCATTTACTAAAAAACTCTAAAATCCTTTCTCCTTGAATATTAAACCCTAACTGACTTCTCCATTGCAGGAGAAGGAGGCAGACGCTGATGTAGATAGAGTAATAACTTCGTCTACCTGTAAATATAATAATTTTGTTTGTACCTGTGCAGTGTGATCTCCTCAGACTTTCTCCCGCAGGTGTGGTCACGTGGAAAGAAAGCAGCCAGACCGAAATTCCAGAGGCCACACTTCTCGCCACTCCATCCACATCTCCACTCCTTGCCTGTCTTAGCCACTCCATCGATGACACCACCACTACTCTCCTCTTTGCCATTCAGCCGATCAGAATTCGCCACCCTGACCAAAGAGATGACCATTTAAGACCTGGATTGTAAGACTGAAGAACTTTGGCCAGATTATATATAACTGACATGGGTACAATAAAACTGGACCTCCACACACTGCCTCTCTTCGCCCTTCACCTGATGAGAAACCTATCCTAGCCAGAAAGTACATCAGATAAGACACTTGGACATGACACTTGGACATGGCACTTGGACGCGGCACTTGGACGCGGCACTTGGACATGACACTTGGATATAACATGACAGACATGGCACTTGGATATAACATGACAGACATGGCACTTGGACGTCAATAAACCAACTAGTCAGGACTATGGTTGGTGCTGCTTCATTCATCCTATAGAGGCAAACCCCTTGTAAAGATTGCTGGAATAAAGGACTGAACTTGTGTTTGTACAATACCTACTGAGGCTGACAACAGACAATAACAGGAAGAGATAGGAGCCAGATAGATTAGTTCATTCCTACTTATGGCTTTACTTTGAAAATTTTAGATCGGAAAAGGACGCTTGCATGAATAACTGAACAGCTCAAGTACATACACATACAGTAAATGATAGTGATTTAACTCAGGCATTAGAGGAGATAGATACTTCAGAGAGTAGCTATTATCCCTGGGCCTTACCTACCACATGGTAAATAGGGTTGGTTAGGACAAAGAATAGTGAATTAGTACCCACTGAGTCACACCTCCCTTCACTACCTATGGCACTCAAGCCTTCATATTTTAACTTCGCACTACCTATGGCACTCAAGCCTTCATATTTTAACTTCGCACTACCTAGGGCACTCGAGCCTTCATATTTTTAACTTAGCACTCCCTATGGCATTCAAACCTTCACATTTTAAGTTAGCACTACCTATGACAGTCAAGCCTTCATACTTTAACTTTGCTGCTTTGAGAACTGATAGTCTTTAGATCTGGCTTGATGAACTCTGATAAAGGTGCAGTATACCCACTTCAGTACCTCATTTGGACTTTGACGAAGGGGTAAACCTGACTGCACAATAGACTTAGAACTTTCACTGTCAGGATGGCAAGAAGGCTTTGATTACAGCACTAGTGAAGGGATACATAGGAGTATCTGGATCAACTCTGAAATAGGACATGGGTAAAGAACACCATTACCTACACTGGATACAATAGCTGGTCAGACTTACATGCAGTGTGTCTGCAATACACTCATTGCAGGTTTCCTTAGCAAGATACCTTAAGTACACATGGGAACAACTTATAAACACTTAGGTAATAAGTGTTATACAACGATCCACCAGCGAGATGACCTGAAGGGCCAGTGTACAGGAGCTTCAGCACCAGAGTATAAAACAGTCTGGCAGTAACATGAATAAACTGCAGGCACCAGAGGAAATAACTCTGGAGGATTATAAACAGCCGAAATAAGGCTATCACTGCTAGTCACGGCAGTGCTAATTGCACTAAGTAATGAAGCTAGTCAGTCTTGTACAAATACTGTAGTTACCCATCAATAAACCATAGCTGACCAAAGTACTGCTTTTGCTGTGCCTGGGGGAGGGGTCTGAATAGTCAAAGTCCGAAATAGGGGTTTTACATCCGTAGAGTTTACATAGAGCCCTAAACTTATTGAAAGTTGAAATGGGGATTTTACATCCGCAGAGTTTTACACAACTCTGTCAGATTCTAAGTTGAAGTAGGGGTTTTACATCCGTAGATTTTTTGAAATGTGGGTTTTTTACATCCGTAGAGTTTTTCAGGTGAAACAAGGTTTTTTTTACATCCGTAGAGTTTTTTAAGGGGAAGCAAGGGTTTCACCCCCCCCCCTCCCCTCATGGTCAAAATTTTTCTAAGTTGAAGTAGGGGTTTTACATCCCTAGACTTTATACCCAATTCTCTAGTCGCTATAAAGTCTAAGTCCGAAGTAAGGGTTTTCGTGCCCTTAAGACTTATACCAGATCCAGTCACTCGAAAAAATCCTAAGTCCAAATTGGAGGTCTTTTTGGACTTAGGATTTTTCGAGATCGTGGAACTGGTATAAAGTCAAAGTTGAATTGTGGGTTTTTATACCCAAGAGTTTATACCAGCAAGTTCACTTGTGCTGGAGTCTACTGTGTACTCTGTTCCATGTCTTTGGGAACTAGAGTATATCATTGTATGGTTTCTTTGTAGCCTTTTCTTTGTAATCTCTTACTGTATTTATCATTCCTCTTTGTAATCATACCATAATGGGCAAAGTAAAGCTGATATACAACATATTCTTTTATTATCTTTAGTGTTTTACAAGAGTTTACAATTACAATACATTTACAAAGTATACAAGTAGCAATGGCAGCAGCTGTTAGGTTACTCTGGAAGATTGTTTTATATAGCAAAGGATCTCAAAGTATATCGCAAAATTATCAAGTATTGAACTATATCGCCAATGTTTCAAGTATTATCAGAGTATATCAGTTAAAGACGAGCAAGATACCTTTAGCAAGTAATATTTAGTGTAGTAGGTCCTATCTCCAACTCGCTCCCTCGCTCCTACTCGCCCCTCTACCCTCTCTCCATCAAGCTCACTCTAGAACGACAGAAAAAGAAAAAGCGCATAAAAAGGTAAAGGTGGGGAAGAGAAAGAAGCACTAAAGCACACACCCACACACACACACACACACACACACACACACACACACACACACTATCCCAGCACTTTCGGCTGCGCTGAGGACAGGCAGACAGGACAGACGGAGAGGAAGATAGAAGTGGAAGGAAGTCCCCCCTTTCCCGCCTCCCCCCACCCCACCTCCCTCCCCAAACCCACCTACCTGCCACACCCAGCCTACTATGCTGGGAACTAACCCCCCCCCCACACACACACACGCACGCACGCAAAAAAAAAAAAAAATCACGCACACACAATCACACCCTAAGGGAAAATACAAAGAAAAATACAACCTGTCACCTGTCCTGTCCGGCGCTCCGATCTCCCTGCAGGCTCTCCGGTCTCCCCTGGTCTCACGGCCGACACACACTCCCTCGCAGCCGTCTCTGCCTCGCCTGGGGAAATACAGGAACATTAAAGGTGCCTAAGGAGTGCAATGCCTACCAGAGTAACGCTATACAAGTGCCCCCACAGCTGCTGCTACCCTCCCTACCACATCACCTACCAAGCCACGCCAACCCCACACACACTGCCTTCTCTGCCTCGCCATGTCCTCTGCTGGAGTTGCCAAGTTCTCTGGTGGCAACCTCGTCATCTACAGTTGCCATCTCGTCTTCTGAGGTTGCCATCTCGTCATCTTCGGTTACTACTTCCTCGTCTTCCGGCGTTGTCGTTTCGTCTTCCTCCTCACCTGCAGTTGCCATCTCGCAGTCCAGGGTTGTCATCTCGTCCTCTGGGGTTGTCATCGTTTTCTGTGGAGCAAATATCAATTAGGCCAAAGTACGCACAATATGTTACTGCCGAGCCTGTGTCCAGTATTCTGGGTGGCATAGCAGGCTTAGTAACACTTCTTTAGCGATTTATTTTCCATATAACACCAACATTATGGATTATTTTCGTCGACGTCTTTTAACCCCAACTTGTCACTCCAGTCCTTCCCATTAAAAACATCCTTTCTATGTATATCTTCACAACACTACTGTACCATCACCATAGCCACACTACCACCACCACCACCACAACCACACTCCATTAAGCCACACTCCACCACCATACCACCACCAGCATCGCCACATATAACCACTATTACCACCATCACCACCACAACCACATGTAAGCACTACCACCACCACCACAACCACACACGACCACAAGTACATACCACCACCACCACCACAACCACGTACTACCACCACAACCACCACAGAGAGAGAGAGAGAGAGAGTGTGTGTGTGTGTGTGTGTGTGTGTGTGTGTGTGTGTGTGTGTGTGTGTGTGTGTGTGTGTGTGTGTGTGTGTGTGTGTGTGTGTGTGTGTGTGTGTGTGTGTGTGTGTGTGTGTGTGTGTGTGGCTATAAAAAAAATTGTTACCAAGTGTACGTTGTGAAAGAAGCTAAAAAAAAATCAGAAAGGTTTAAAACAGGTACAAATACCTTTTCCTAGTGGAGACGGAAGCTGTTATTTCCCGCTGTTGCTGTCGTCTGTCCTGTCGGTGTGAATATCCTTTGCCTGCTTGGTCGTGTAAATATCCTCCTTGTTTACCACTGTTCTTGTCGTCTGTCCTGTCGGTGTAAATATCCTTTGCGTGCCTGATCGTGTAAATATCCACTTCTTGTGTCTTCAGATGTCAATGCAAAATTCAACTTGAGAGAGAGCACAGGTGAGAGCGTGGGGGAGGGTTGACTGGTAGCGGGAGAGGGGAGGGGGGAGGTATAGGGAAGAGGGGAGGGTAGGGAAGGGGACTGGAGCAGCGGGAATAGGGAGGATAGGTGGTTAGAGATGGTGGTGTGTACAATTAGCCATTGCTTCGATACCAAAACACAAAAATCTCCCTCTCATGGAAATATAACAGTGAGTCTGTAAATGAAGGTAAATCTAGTAATGGTATTTAAGAAAGAACTTTCATTGGCCGTTTGATTAGCAAGGAGTGACTGGGGCTTGTCTTAAACCTCAGGGCATCTTTGAAATAAATAGCTGTTAACTAGCATTATTTTACCATCACCCTAGCCTGGTAGGTGTGTGGATAATTAACTCAGTAAGGGCTATCATCGAAAAATATTATCGCTTCTTCAGACGCCAAAGTGCGACCATTGTCAACTGTTCACCCGATGGTGGAAATGAGCTACCATGCAAGTACACAGCAAGAATACGTCCACATTCCTATCATCCAGTAGTGTAAACATTATTTATTCGTTTAATATCTCTATCTATCTACCTATATCCATCTATCTATCTATCTATCTATCGATAGATAGATAGATAGATGTTTATACTGTTTATATCTGGGGGGTTACTGACAATCCTTCCACCCTCTCATCCCCCTCCACTCCTCCCAACGCGACACCCTCTCCCCCAGTAGTTCATGCCAACTCAATGCACGAGGTTATAACACATGCCCTGATCACGGACAGGCATAAACTGCAATCCCTATGCAAATATGTGAACGGTAAAGTCACGCGCCAACCTGAAAGTTATTACGGTCAGAGTACCATCTTGTCACCGATCATGAGTACCAAATGGCAGTCAGTTATGGAGAACGGTGAATAAATCGGAGGGAGTTGGGGGGAAATATAATTGCTAACCCATTCAGAAACGTCGTCTACTTTACTCCTGCAATAATCTGATGATTTTATTCCGCTCTGAGTAGACTTTCCAAATTAAAGGAGTCAGGTACAACAT